>NC_058524.1:40263851-40566881 GCF_904849725.1 Hordeum vulgare subsp. vulgare
TGGTTCGGCCCACAGCTGTAAAATTTCATCAACTAATGGCCTTAGGTACACATCAATATCGTTGCCGGGTTGCTTTGGACCTTGTATAAGCACTGGCATCATAATGAAATTCCGCTTCATGCACAACCAAGGAGGAAGGTTGTAGATACATAGAGTAACGGGCCAGGTGCTGTGACTGCAACTCTGCTCCCCAAAAGGATTCATGCCATCTGTACTCAGACCTAACCATAAGTTCCTTGCGTCAGCTGCAAATCTCGGGAACTCTCTCTCAATTTTTCTCCACTGCCGACCATCAGCGGTGTGCCTCAACTTATCGTCTTTCATACGATCTTCCATGTGCCATCACAACAACTTCGCATGATCTTTATTTCTGAACAGACGTTTCAACCGTGGTATTATAGGAGCATACCACATCACCTTGGCAGGAACCCTCTTCCTGGGTGGCTCGCCCTCCATATCACCAGGGTCATCTTTTCTGATCTTATACCGCAATCCAGTGCATACCGGGCATTTATCCATATTCTCGTACTTCTCACCGCGATAGAGGATGCAGTCATTAGGGCATGCATGTATCTTCTGCACGTCTAATCCTAGAGGGCAGACAAGCTTCTTTGCTTCGTACGTGCTGGCGGGCAATTCGTTCTTTCTTGGAAGCATCTTCTTCATCAGTACCAGCAACTTTTCGAATGACGAGTCAGTCACACCGGTCTCTGCCTTCCACTTCAGCAATTCTAGTGTGCTACCCAGCTTCTTCTGGCCATCTTCACAAGTTGGGTACAACAATTTGTTGTGGTCCTGTAACATCTGCTCGAACTGCAACCTCTCCTTTTTTGTGTCGCAACCTCGCCGTGCATCAGAAATGACCCGGCCAAGATCATCAACGGGCTCATCTGGTTCCCGTTCTTCATCCTGATCTTCTTCTTCATTGTCTTCCATTGCGGTACCAACATACTCAGGGAACATAGATCGGTAGTTGTCATCATCGTTCTCTTCTTCTTCATCGTCGCCTTCCATCATAACCCCTCTTTCTCCGTGCTTGGTCCAAACATTATACCCCGACATAAAACCGGACCGAAGCAGGTGGCTCTGAATGACTCTTGAGGAAGTGTAATCCTTCTCATTCCGACATTCAACACATGGACAAAACATATAGCCACCACCATGCTTGTTCGCATCGGCTACATCTCGAAAAGAATGCACGCCTTCTCTGTAAGCGGTTGTGCGTCGATCACCGTACATCCATGGATGGCTCATCTGTGTTATACGATAGTATATCAAAAAGAACCATGATCCTAAAAATTAGTACCGCACGGTCTAAACGAGGAAATATAGTTGCTAACCTTTAGAATAAGTAGAAATAAAGAGGAAGAGGTTTAAGCGTGGCTCAGGCATCTCATATCGTAGTTGTGTTCGGTGAACTGAAGCGGCATCGCTCTAACACACATTTCAACAAACACCTCTAGTGCATAAAAAAAAGTGGAGAGCAAGCACCCACCCACAATCCTCCATCCAAGAAAAATGCAAGGAAGAGGGGAGAGGGGGGCTGTGCTATATATAGGCAGAGGACTTTAGTCCCGGTTTGAGACACAAACCGGGACTAAAGGTGGCGCACATGCGGGCTGCCCACCGCGGAACCCGTTTAGTCCCGGTTTGGGACACGAACCGGGACTAAAGGCTCCTTACGGGCCAGGACTAAAGCCTCGAGGGAGGCATTGAGAATTGGGGCGACGTGGCCGGGCCTTTAGTCCCGGCCCAGAGGAAGGCCGGGACTAAAGGGTCCAGGCCAAAGGCCCGTTTTCCACTAGTGTCAAAGCATCTCCAACAGCAGCACAAAAATATGGCGTCCAATAAAAAATTTAGCGCGTCACTGTAGCACTTTTAAAGCGCGGGGACCGGAGTATCTCCAACAGACGCGCGTTAGAGCAACTCTAGCAGACCCCGCATCCCGCACCGACCCGTAAAATAACTGCCAAAATGCGGGTGGGGGCGGAAAAATCAGCCCGATCAGACCCAGCATCCCGCCCCGGCCCGCAAAAAAATTTAGGGGACAGGGCGAAATCCCGACCCCAACCCGGGAAAACGCGGGTATCCCCCTCGCGGCTGCGGTGCCCTGCATATAAGCGGAAGCGTTTGGTGGGGGGATATTTCATCCCGCGCTTTCTCCCACCAACCACCTCTCCTCTCCCCCTCGCGCCGCCGCCGGCCGCCGCCCAAGATTCCGGCGTCAGCAGCCGGAAGGCCGCACTTGCACGAGGCCTCCCCGCCCTTCCCCCCGCGTCGGCGGGCCGTCGGATTTGCAGATCTGCGGCACTTCATCGCGGGCCGCCGGATTTGGCCTTTTCCGGCCACCGGTTGCTGCCTTAGGCGATGGAGTGGTCGGGGAGCCTCTCCCGCAGCCCAGGCAAGGGCGCATCGCCGCATGCACGCACGGGTTCGTCCGCCCGCCGCCGCCGAAGGTTTGCGGGCATGGACTCGTCCAGCCGTCCACTGGGCTCGGCGCTCGCGCGGCGTCTTTGTGGCCTGCCGATGCCGCTCATAGAGTGCGACGACTGCCCGCGTCAAGTGCTGCGCCTCACTTCGGGCACGCCGAAGCACCCCGGATGGGTGTTCTACAAATGCGAAAAACGACGGGGTACGTGCACTTGCGGTAGCTCGTTCCATAGTTCATTCTTTAGTTTAATTACGGTAGCTCACTTCGAGCTTGCTTATTCTTATGTGTAGGACGATGTATGCTCATTTTGATTTTGGGAAGGCCAATACATTGATTTGTTGATAGAAAGAAACTTAATAGATGTTAGTGCACTCCTTAGTACAATCGAAGGCAATGATGCGGCTGCATGTGCAACTAGAGGGGAAGTGTGCAACTAGAGGGGAAGCAACGTCTACTTCTTTGGAACCAAAGATTAAGAATGAAGAAAGCAAGATTTGGTGATATCTTTTGTATGTAATGTTGTTGCAAAAGCAAAGAAAAGCATTGTGCTAGATCAATTTAAGTTGCAAATCTAAATTTTACGGGCCGAAAGGAGCTGCGTCAGATCAGAACCCGCAGAAGCCGACCCGTAAAAAAAGTATATTCCGCGAATATGTTTTTTTACGGGTCCATTATGCGGGGTCTGCATCTGTACCAGCCCGCGCCGGCCCGCAAAAGCGGTTTTGCGCGAACTGCAAACGCGTTTTGCGGACCGGCCGGATGCGGGGTCTGCTAGAGTTGCTCTTAGTGGGGCACCCAATCCAGCGACCCCACCGGCAGCAGCACAAAGTTTGCTGCACGCGCAAGCCGGCGCACCAAATATGCTGCGCACGATAGCGCTTTTCAGCGCGCGCACTGTTTTGCAGCGTCTGTTGGAGCTATCCAACACCCAAAAAACAAATATTTTAGCGCACGGAGCACTTTTTAAACGTCTGTTGGAGATGCTCTCAACTGAACATACAGACGCCGTAAAATAGAATTGTTAATTTTGTCCTCTAAGAACAATACTCCTTTTATACCTAAATACTTGTTGTTGAAAAAAAAAAACAATACAAGTTTCACAACTACAAGTATTATTGTACACAGGGCGTAATATAGTTGGTCCCCACTTGTTTAATTTCTTGAGGAAATTTCACTTCCCTATTGTTATAACCTTGTGAAAATGTTTACCCAGTTGCAAAAAATTTTCAAACTATCACTTTGGTGTGACAGCTTCTATAAGCTTTATCACTTTTACTCCAAACCAAAAAAGTGGACCCATTTCTTAAAAGAAAAATATAATAACGCCCACATGTGTGTCATATTTGTACTTCACCCACATGCGTCGATCCACGTTAATTCTGTTTTGCATGAATTTCCCGCACATAAATTTTAACTGTATGGACTGCCTCCTAATTATGTCACACGGGTTATATGAACGCATGTTTAATATACCACACATGTGGTGAATAGGAACAATGAAAAGACTCGTGTGCGAGAATTACCCGGCAGCTCACTAGGCAGAGACCTCAAGCCCGTATTGCTTGTATCCTTCGACCAGCAGAGCAGGCGATTAGGGAAAGACTTCCTCCCCTCGATATTCGTTTGCGAGCCCGTGTATCCGTCTCACGTCTCACCGCTGCTCCAGCAACCGGTGGAGGGATGGAAATATCCTTGTGCCTCTCCATGCCTAGTAGATACTCCCTCTGTTTTTAAATATAAGTCTTTTTAAAGATTTCACTAATTGACTATATACGGATGTATATATATAGACATATTTTAAAATATAGATTCATTCATTTTGCTCCGTATGTAAATTGTTAGTAAAATCTTTTAAAAGACTTATATTTTGCTTTGTATGTAAATTGTTAGTAAAATCTTTTAAAAGACTTATATTTAGGAACGGAAGAAGTTCTTTAGAGTTCAATCCTCGCAACGACGGCCCCTCAAACATGAATCCATTTTCTAACTCGCTTTCCTGCTTTGGTAAGGCAGATTATCTTAACTTCAAATAAATGCAGAGGATACATACAATATGTCGGGTGTACAGTAAATTAGTAAAGACATAGGAAATCATGGAAAAACTTAGAGTCCATGACCTAGATTTCTCGAAGGATGGCGACACTTGATCTTTGAGTTGGTCTTCTGGGCTCCGATCCTGCTCGATCTGTCGGTCGGTACGGATTGGACGGAGCCCTGGTCTAGATTCCTGCAGGCTCATCGAGACAACAGTGTTAGAGTTTGTCGTCATGTGTACGTACATGGCGACGTACAGACAACTAGATTTGGTTTAAGAGTTCAATGACGACGAATGTGGCTCCGAGGCATTGGTTGTTAGGGGCATGTGCACAAAGAAATTTTGGCCATCATCGACAAGGTCAGGCCAGTTTCGATATCGGAGCGGCAATAAGGACGCGTCGACGGCTCGTTTTGTCGATGACAATAGCCATTTGGTGATCCATGTAATTTTTATTATTATTCAGGGTGTGTTGTATTATTATTGTTTTGGATAAGGGTACTTTGTATTCCTGACGCACCTTTATAATAGATCCGGACCCCTTTCGCAAAAATAAATAAATTTGTCACAATGTTGCGACTAGCAGGTAAAAAGTGGAACATCCGTATGGACAAAATTTTATTGACCCGAATGGGCAAATATTTCGAAAAGGGAACCAGTGAGACCGCAGAGGACGGCCTCCAGTGAAAGGAGGAAACGGAGTCACTTTATTTGATCACCTGTTCGAAGCATGAGTACGATATGGAGCAATCAAGCCCTAAAAATAATTCAATCTCCTTCTCTAGCTTGCTTTAAGTACTCCCTCCGTTCTTAAATATAAGTCTTTTAAGCAATTTCACTAGAAGACTACATACGGAACAAAATGAATGAATCTATACTTTAAAGTATGTCTATATACATCCGTATGTAGTCCTCTAGTGGAATCTCTAAAAAGAGTTATATTATGGAACCGACGGAGTAATAAGTAACAATCAGTACACAAAAAAGCGCCAAAACCGTGCATAGACCGGTTGCTTTGCACGCTGTCCTGTCACGTATGCTGCATTGCCATTTTTCCCTAGCTTCGCTTTCTCATCAAGGAGGAGGACACATTAATCGTGTCTAGCATGGCATGCATCCAATCGTGTACAATCCCGACAAGTCTACTGGCATTACTTGCGTCGATTAATCCAGACACCTGTCTATACCAGTATGAACAACACGGGTTGGTTAGGATATTTTGGATCTTTGTCGTCTCAAATCATTGACCAGTAAACTTTTGTTCAACGGTTGTGGACAATTGTCACGCCTCCCTCAAGCGGAACACTCTTTGATACTCCCTCCTTTCTTAAATATAAGTTTTTTTAAAAGATTTCATAACAAACTACATACAGAACAAAATGAATGAATCTATATTTTAAAATATGTCTATATACATTCGTTTATAGTCCGCGATGCAATCTCTTAAACGACTTATATGTAGGAATGGAGGGAGTATGTTCTTAATTGTAGTTATTGTCTCGGAAGCTAGCTATGCTCTAATTTTATTTAGTGGAAACTGTTTTCACTTGAATTCTACAAAAGAAAATTTAAAAAGGAGGTTGAAACCCCTCCATTTGCATCATAGAAATGCTTACATTCTTTTTTATTAATTTATCGGCAAACATGTCACGAAATCATACATCAAACAATCTAAACCCAACACGCCGCACCTAAAAACTCGACAAATGGGGATGCCATCACAACACCATCCCCCCTCAGCAAGATCCGGAAGCTTCATTGAGCCGCCCACATGGCGTACGGGGAGCACATATCCGGCACAACAAATCCTAATTACGCACCGTTTGCACACACTTCAGAAGCTGCCACCACCATCGAACTACCGACCCACTTCGGGGTAGAGATCCACCCGATTTTTGCCAGGCCAATGGTTGACGCCGCCACAGTGCCAAACAACGCAACCGTCACGCACTCGTCCATCATAACACATCCGTCACTAAGACTCCGTTGCGTCATGCCACCGAGACCTGCCTTCTTCAATGTAGTAGATATGACGTCACTACACCGATGGACCCCTCTATCCAACATTTGTTCCCAAAACGCCCCCCCCCACGAGAGTATGTGGCGCCAGACACTACCAACGTCCAATTGATGGAACTGAAATTCAGGATTTCCACTGGAGCTAATGACCCTTTCAGTTGAGTCTACGCAGCGGTCCAATGTCACTACGCCTCCGATATCTCACCGGCAAATAAGAATTCTAAAACATTGTCTCAAAAGAGGTAGACAACACCACACACCGCCATTGTCCGATCCAGCAAGCCAAACCCGTGGTTTCCTCAAAGCTGGACAGGGCCGCCACCATGACCATACCGTCCAAGGTGGTTAATGGCGCCAACAAACATCGTTGTATCATCCGTGATGGCAGATCCGAGCAAAATATTTCTCCCCGACGGTAGTCCTGCAAACCGGGAGAGATGGAGCCATAGGCACTCATCGGGAACGCCCATCAACACGGAAGGAAAGGCTACATGGAGCCACACAAATCCGGGCACACAACCTGAATCTGTCTAACCCGGCCCAGCCAAACCGCCTATAGAGGAAAGATTTGGTTGCGTCAGCCAACGCCGACCAGGCTTCACCCGACCGTGCTCTCTGGCAATGGCAGCAGGGAGGGAGGGAACCGGCGGCGCAATCAAGGGTTTATTGGATAAATTTAGTGGACTATAAAGAAAAAAATACTTCCTCTGTTCCAAAATAAGTGACTCAATTTTATACTAAAATAGTGTAAAGTTAGTCATTTTTGAGTCACTTATTTTGGAACGGAGGGAGTATGTCTTACTCACATAATTAACGTGTTGCTCACACTATAACATATATGAGTAGCAAACAATAATAATAACTCTTCACAACATGTATTACCAAAGGAAATTACGAGGAATTACGTGGAAAGCATTTGTTTTCCGTTTCTTAGGCCCTGTTTGAAACCATAATAGATTATAATAATCTGAATTATGAACATAGATTATATAATCTGGTTTATAAAAATAATCCAGATGAGCATGTTTGGAGGCCAGATTATATAAACTGTAAACCAGCTTTTAAATTGTACAATGACATGTTTGCCCTCAGTTTACAAGGAAAAATAAGAAAGTGGCGGTGGCACTGCGTAATTCTCTTGAAGTTACAAGAATAACACGTCATTTGTAATCCATAATCTCATTTTAGCTGAGGTAGAGGAGATTATGAGATTATAATAATCTGATCATCTAGTTTGTAAAATCTACAATCTAAACTGTCCTGTTTGGAAATACAATAAATTATAAAAACCAGATTATATAATCTGGATGGTTCCAAAGAGGACCTTAGTCGACGACGCACTGGTTCCCTCCCCACAGCACATATTCGTAAGAAAAAAATCTCGTGGTTGTTCACGAGTTCCTGAACTCGTGCGCGCGGAACCAATTAATCGACCTTCATCAAAACTGAAAAACAACAACAACGAAAAAAAGATGCCATCAATGCGATGGGAAGCATAGTGTACACCACACTAGACGGACGGTGCGCTGCCAAAAAAAAAAGTCACGTTGTGACAATTTTTAAATGGATGAGGAGTAAAATACGTACACCGGAGGAGGAGGCGGAGGCGGGCAGCATGGCAAACGTGCGACCAACCACGCATCGCATCCGGAGAGGCGCGGTGAGACCGGACCAGACGGTCCGTCCCTTCCGGATCGGCTCACCGGTCGCTTTTGGCGCCAGCCAGCCACGGTAGGAGAGCAACGCCAACGCCAACGTAAACGTAAACGTAAACGTACCAACCGTTGGGATCCAAGGTGCTCAGCTCAGCTCTCTCTTCCTCCTCATCTTATCCACCCTACTTGTACTTCTCCCTGCCAGTACTAGCTTCGCATAGGATTCTACTAAGAGAAGAAGAATCAGTTAGCATGGTAACCTATGGAAAAGGGCAGTTTTATTCTGTGTGGCGGTGGATGCCTCCAAGCAGCAACTTGCTCCGAACTGGATTATTATCCACCTCGGATCCTCTTTATCTCACACACACACACACACACAATCCTCTCTCCCACTAAGACGACACTTATTTTAGTACGGAGTGAGTATTTTTTATTTCATAAATAAAACAGTTAAGCTTGATTAAATAAAGTTACTGGATTAAGCTTCCAAAAATATGATGACAATACAATTTTCGTCCTCACCTTCGCAATTTAGGTTGTGGGAGGGAGGGGGAGGATCTTCTCCCTCCATGAAAGTTAAAGAGCGGATCAAGTATAATATAGTACTTCCTCTCTAAACTAATATAAGAGCGCTCAGATTACTAAATTAGTTTACATAAGAAGTAGTAGTACACCCGCGGGACAACAAATATACAAGTGCAGAAGATCCTTGGCGATGTGGATCCGGGGCCTTGCAAGTCAAATCGAAAGTTACCCCCTGTCCCCCATTAAAACGTGGCAGCAGGATCAGATCAGGACCAAGTGTAGTACTATATTTAAAACCACTGTGGTAAACTCCACCGCAATAAAGGCGTTCCACTTCACATCGTCATAAAAATATACTCCCCGAAAAAGAGCAGCAAGTCAGCAACAGCCATCAAAGGGGGGCGGGCGTGGCGACGACGGTGGAGCACACTGGCAGCCAGCCCTCCATCCCTCCCTCCCTCCTTGATCTCGACTTACACCCGACGCCAACTCCAAGGCAAGGCAAGGCAAGCGCAGAGAAGGAGAGGAGAACCCCGCACCTTTCCACCTTCCCTCCCAGGCTCCCACCACCTCGCCCCCCTCTCCCCCACGCTGCCGCACGAGGAGGAGGAGGAGGAGGAGGGGATCCGTCCGTTGCTTCCGACGGCCGCCTCCGTTCCGTGGCCTCCACCGTCCCTGAAAGCAACCCATCATCGGATTCATTCGGGGGTCGACTCGACTCGACCGCCGCCGCCGCCCCGCCACGGCCTCAACCACCGCCCGCACCAGGCAGGTACCACTACTTAGTTCCTGCTCCCCGCTCCCCGCTCCTCCCCCCTGCTTCTCGGCTTGGTGCTCTCTGCCCCCGTCCTGCGCCATGGGTGAGCGGCGGGCCGGGCGAGCCATGCGTCCGATTTGATTTTGATGTGATTCGGTTCTCAAGAGCTTGGTCGTCAGGTCCGAGGAGGAACGAACGAAAGCCCCGATCTTTCGTGCGGGGCCCGAGGGATTTCCGTCCGCCCGTCCGTGGGTGGCTTCTTCTCGGGTTCCGTTCTGCTTCGCTGCCCCTGACAATTAACTGTTTTATTTCATCATCAGTTGACCCGCCATTCTCGTTCAATTCCCGAGTACCACCACTGCACTTTTCTTGAGATTTTCATTTTATAGACAAGAGAAAGGCTCGACTTTCTCTGTTTCTCGTGTTTCTGCTCCTAGTAATTCATTCAGAAACCCTGCGGTTTCCTCTCTAGTTTACTGTCCTCTCTTGTGCTTACCATAAGATAAGCCCCACAGAGATTCAGAACAAGGCACTCACCTTGTTCGTCAGCTGTAGCGTTTTCCATCCAAGCCATGTTTTTCTTCTTAGATTAGATTAGAGACTAGAATAACCATTCATGCCATGTTGCACCATCTTGGAGCTGCCTGCTGTGACTTTTTTTTTTCTTCTCTTGCCCCAAATAAATCCTGTATGTGTATATATAATTTACTCTCCTTTCCTTGTCATGTGATCCAGGCAGCAAGGGAATTTTCAAAGGAGGAATCTGAAGAACACAAACTTTGTTGTCTCCTGAGGCCAACTCCTGGTGGAAGAAGCAGCCATGGGGTCAGGGGACTGGTTCAAGACCATCATCAGCAAGAAGAAGTCGAAACGCGGCAAGTCAAAGCACGCAAAGGTACCCCTCCCTGTGCCTCCACCCACATCAACATGCCCCTTTTCTTTTCTCTTCTTTACCACTCTCTAGAATCCAAGAAAAATATTACCACCATCAATCTTCAAATCTCCCTTTACCCCAACCCCCCTTGCATGCCTTCCAAGCAACCACCTGAGATGAAAGAAAAAAGATGCCATCCGTTTCATTCCATCATTATTCCATTAACACGGGCCAGGACAGACAAACTACACCGCTTTGTGCAACTTGGTGACTTGTCGCTGTGGCCATCATAACGGAGGAAAGTAAGAAAGCCTTGGTTTGTTTTGCCGATGGCAATAATGGGAAAGGTGTCATCGATGCTGACCTGCAGAACAGTTTGTCTGTCGAGTTGGGTGCTGGCTTGGATTCTGGGATGGGAACCCCGCTTTGCCTGCGTGTGTCTTGCAGAGTTTTGGTGATCTACTGCTATCAGATATTTTGGATATCTGAAATCGTCAGCTTGGGTGTTGGATGCTGTGATAAACATCCAAGTATTTATTTCTCTTTGGTAGCTGAGTTATGTCATCTGTGTTTGGTGTTTTGTGTGGTGTGGTTGGGAGAAACTGAAAACCATGACCACTCTTTGCTGTGCAATCAACAACACTTTGGGCCAGATTTGCTGAATTTTTAGAGACTTGTTTTCCTTAGAAAAGAAGTACCCCGCGAGTTACGGTATGTATGTACAAATGTCACTTTTGGACCTGGTCATTGGACTGGTTTGTGAAAGTAACCTGACTGCTGAAATGGGTCCAGGAAAAAAGACTTAACTGTTGAATTGGTCCTTCATAGCTTCTTTCTTCTGCCACGTCAATTTCGACATGCCGACTGGCCTAACATCCCTTGCCTCCTTGTCTCCTCCCCTGTGGTACAAAACAGGTGGTCTAAATAAGAATGAACTCTGGTACACAATTACATACTAGTAAACACTACTGACTACATTCCATTCTGGTCAACATTGACAATGAAAAGTTTTGTTGCTGTTCCTTTTGTCATGCCAGCTACAGTCCTGTTATAATTTTTCACCTGGACATCTCAACATCCTTGGATGAATTGAGTCAGTCATGAATATTCACAAAAAAAAAAAAATTGCATTCATCCTAACATGCTTCTTTTTACACAGAAGGTTGCTGCTCAACGCAACGGAGCCAACCTGCCGCAGCAAAAGCCCAGCAACGCTCCTTCTTCCAGCAGCGACCCTGAAGACAATGCTGCACTGGAAGACTGGGCAGCTACCCGGATTCAGAACGCGTTTCGGCGCCACAAGGTAAGATTGATAATTTCCTGCAACAACTTCATTCTGATTGTTCAATTCAGCGAATAGGTAACATATTGCAATTTTTTGCAATTTTCCTAACAAAATCATCGCTTAAATGCAGGCAAGGAGGACGCTCCGTTGTCTCAGGGGTGTTAAAAGACTGCGCATTGTTGGGCAGAGCAATCCAGTTACCAAGCAGACCAGTGCCACATTGAGCTACATACAGTCTTGGAACAAGTTACAGGCTGAGCTAAGGAACCGGCGTGCTTTCATGGTCACCGAAGGGCGCAACAGGAAGAAGAAGCAAGAGAACCAAGTCAAGCTTGATGCGAAGCTCCAAAATCTGCAGGTAGTTCTCTTTCTTGTGCTGACTCTGTTTTTTCATCAGAAAGTTGGCTAACTTTACTAGAGACAACTTTAAGAATTCCTTGACATTTCATTTTGCTCATCGGCATGTTTTTATCAGGTTGCATGGAATGGAGGCTCAAATACCATGGATGAAATAGTTGCCAGGATACATCTAAGGGAAGAAGCAGCAGTAAAGCGTGAGCGAGCCATGGCATATGCGTTTAACCATCAGGTTCATACTAGCTACTACGCTCACATTTGAACTCATTATTTTGCAACACTTCCCTTAAGTCCATATTCAAAACTCATGATTAACTGTTCCAGAGAGCATTGTAAGAGTGTTCCTATATGTATCTCAATTATGTAAACCATATGTTATGCCCTTTTGCAGTGGAGGGCAAAGTCTGCCACAAGCCAAGGAAACTTCAACTACGGAGTCGGGAACGGTGGCTGGGGCTGGAGCTGGATGGACCGCTGGATCGCTGCACGGCCATGGGAGCCCCGATCTATGGTCACCCCTGAAAACCCGAAGAAAGGGCAGTCAAAGAAAGACAACGCCAGCACAAACCAGTCAGCTCTTAAGCTGCAAGGTGCAATCAGTCTAAGTAACAACACCAATGACCGGAAAGTTCCCAAGAAAAAATCATCTCCCTCTCCTGACAAGAAGAAACCAGTGGCGAAAACGGAGCAGAAACCAGTGGCGAAAACGGAGCAGAAACCAAAGGTGGCCGGCCCTCCCAAGGCGAAGTCGAATGACATGAAGAGGAACCAAGGGAAGCAGCAACAACCTGCAGTTCCTGCGATCACTGCTTGAAACACGCCGCGAAACGGTTACCAGACGCTGTATGATACATCCTGTGAAGTTGTCTTTTCTTTTACACTCTTATGTGGTTTGTCTCTTACATTGCTGTTTTACTGGAACAAGAAGTGACCAATGTAGAATGTATTTGGTTTGTGCGATTGAACACATACCTAATGAGAGTGGTTTTTGGTTAGGACTAGGATCTCTACTGTGCACCGAGTGCGGGTTTGTAATATGACGTCGTCATCTGTCTGCTGGACAAAATTGGTTCCATCTCTGAACAAAAATTCAAGTTCCATCTCTGGTCGTAACAAAATTTTAACTTCTCGGTTGGAAATTTTAAGAGAAAATTCCTTATCTAACACTATGTTAAATATTGGTTCCCTATTTAACACTGAAGAAATATTTGTTCCTTATATAGCACCGAATGTAAACATTATGCCTTATCTAACATTTTCGTCCATTCTGTTAGCCCACGCCCGTTAAAGTAGACTTGCATTGACGAAACTGCCCCTGTCCATAGGGGGGAAAAAAAGAAACCCCTGGCCCGAGCGATTCCTCTCTCTCTCACGACACACCCAGCCCACCTTTCCTCGTCCTAACCCTAGCGAGAGCGAGATGGACGGCGGCGCTCGATCCACACAGGAGGGGGCCGGCCAGGGCGCGACCCCAGATGGATTCGGGGAGGGCGCGACGACGAAGGGCCCCGGCCAGGGCGCGACGCCGGAGGATTGCTCGCCATTTTATAAACCAGGAGAAAGGCAGTCAGTGAGCTTCCTCCAGCTTGCATTGCAGCTTGGTGAAGACCTGTTCCGTTGAAAAACCAGAGAAAAGGGAGAGGAGAGGACATTGGCCGTTGCCACCACGAGAAGGGGAATCGCACCGTCCATGCCAATGGGGGAGGTGATTACAATATCATGAGGGGGAGCTATAGGGAGATTTACGACAGGGCATGGTGGAGGAGCAGAATTGGGGGGGGGGGGGGGTGTGCTGGAGTCGATAAGCAAGAAGGGGAATGAGACAGTCCGCCACCTCCGGTGGCAAGGCCATGTCTCAATGCACATACATCTCAGCCATTGGTTTCAGATAGATGGAACGGCTAACATCATCCAAAGGCAGACACACCATCACCACCAACTGAGATTTTTATAGGAGTAGAGATTATAAACCATGTTGCACCCGCTTGCAGTGGAGGGCAAAGTCTGCCACAAGCTTAGGAAACTTCAACTATGGGGTCGGGAACTTTGGCTGGGGCTGGAGCTGGATGGACCGCTGGATCGCTGCCCGGCCATGGGAACCCTGATCTATGGTCACCCCTGGAAACCCGAAGAAGGGACAATCAAAGAAAGACAACACCAGCACAAAGCAGTCGGCTCTGAAGTTGCAAGGTGCAATCAGTCTAAGCAACAACACCAATGACAGGAAAGTTCCCAAGAAAGTCATCCTCAAGAAACCGGAGCAAAAACCAAAAGGCGGTTGGCCCTCCCAAGTCTAAAGTCAAAACCGAAGGACATGAAAAAGAACCAAGGGAAGCAGCAACAACCTGTGGTTCTCTTTTTGAAACCCACCGGGATGCAGTTACTGAACGTTGTATGATACATCCTGTTAAGTTCTCTTTTCTTTTACACTCTTATGTGGTTTCCCTCTTATATTGCTGTTTTACTAGAACAACAAGTGACCAATGTAGAATGTAATTGGTTTGCGCGATTACACACATAGCTAATGAGGGTGGTTTTTTGGTTACGACTAGGATCTATAGTGTGCATTGTGTTATAGTGTGCATTGTGTGCGAGTGTATAACATGATGTCATCTCTGTCTGCTGGACTAAAATGGTGGTTCTGTTGGAACAAAAACTCAAGTAACATCTCTGTTCATAACAAAATTTGAACGTGTCGGTCGGAAGTGTGTAAAACATTATTGTGGTGATCATATGAGAGAACAAGCTAGGTGATCATCGAGTGCTAGTAGTCTGGAGGATGAACAGGAACTATGTGTGGCATACAGACGTTCCACAAAAAAGATGGCTTGGAAGATAGTCTCTGGTGCACTTGCAACAAACCGAAAGAAAAGAGAAATCTTGAGGTGTTAGCACTATGGTGTTAAGGGTGGATGATCTTTTCATGCTTTGAGAGCGGTTTGGCCACTAGAATACTGGCCATGAATGGTCAGTACACGTCAAGCTTGGAGAGAGACACGTGCATCTCAAGCTGTTTGAACTTGCCATACCATGTTCATCACACCAAATTGTTCCAATAAATATAAACCACCTTTCCAAGACAAAGGACCGAAGGAGCAATGCAATGCCCGGGCACAGGATTTTGCTGACAAACCTTTGCCAAGGAATACAACTCTTCAAATTCAGTGCATAGAGAAACAGAAGACACATGAACTGCAACTTACATTCTCATAATCTGATGAAACCAGCTTGTATACCTAGAGCATTTGGATTTTTCTCTTCTTTCCAGAGTTTGCACAGTTTACTGAGCACGCCGGTGATGCACTGACCACAGGGATGAACCACCGCGCAGCTTTGTACTTTCCCTGTGAACCACCAATGGGGCGTTGAAACAACACCTTCTGCTCCTCCATGGAATACACGCCCCAGGTGTTGTGGCTGTAGGAATGTTCGTCGAGCTCGCTCACAAAGTAGATACAATTGGCCCTGCACCTAGGTGTCTCAGATGCGCGCACTGCAAACGATGATTGCTCGCTCACGAACAGAGCGCGGTCATCGGCGAGCCTCTCCACTTTCACCCATCGTGGCCCCCCGAGATCCAGCTTGTACACCTCGAAGCCACCGATGGTATTGGGGCAACGGAGTTCATCTGGTGCGAGCACCGGGCCGACAAACATGATTTCTCCTTCTGACTGGAGCAGGTGGCAGTTCTGGAGGTAGCGGTACCGGCCGATCGGGGAGTACTGCCTAAGAATGCTCGGCGCACGGAGCCTCATCAGGCGCCAGGGCGGCGGCGAACGCGTATCCACGGTGTTGGTGAAGCCGAAGAATTCCATGGCGTAGAAGATGCCGCCGCTGTAGGCCACCAGATTGATGGCACCGCCGCACTCTTCGGGCAGGAGCAGCTTCCGCTCGGTCCACTCATCCTCCTCACGCCACCGGAGAGAGACGGTCCGCTCGAAATGCAGGCTAACGAAGAAGGCGTCGGCGCCGGCCGCGGCCCTGACCGTCGGTGGAATGAGAACCCTGTTCCGGGGCGGGTACATCTCGATGCTCTCGAACGCGCCGGTGACGGGGTTGACGAGGACGACGCGGTTGCCCTCCGCGAAGGAGAGGCCGCCGCAGGGCAAGGCGCCGGATAGCCTTATCTTGTCATCTTCCGCGTGGCTGAGCACGGCCGGCAGCCGGGCGGGGATCACCGGCGCCGGGGAGACCTCGTCGTCGACCGGCACGGAGAAGACGGCGCCGCGGCAGCGCTCCAGGTCAGGCAGGAACAGGAGATCGAGGAGGTACTCGCCCTCGTCGAAGACCTCGAGCGCGAACAGGTGGGGGGTGGGTGTCGCTAGCCGCTCGGAGATGGTCGCCGCCCAGGACTTGCAGACGGCGGCGAGGGGTGCCGACTCGAGCGGGCTGATGAGGCGGAGGATCCTCTCCGTGAGGTGGAAAGGAAGGCCGCCGATGGTGCCGTTCGCCGCATCGCCGTCGGCGGGTTCGTGCTGGTCGCCGATCTTGCTGGTCAGGGTGGCTGTGGGTTTGATCGGCTCCATATGGAGGGGGGGGGGAGAGGAATGTAGGGGATGTAGACGCGGCGAGGGAGTGGGCAAGAGGCCGGGGGTGGCGGCGGCGTTGGCCGGAGCGAGAGAAGAGAAATGGGGTCGGGTCGGGGAGGAGTACAGGCAAGGCAAGGAGGGGTTGGAGCTAGGGTTTGGAGAGGTGGACGCAGCCGCTGGGCCGGTTCGGACTTCAGACACGGCTCTATCAAAGGCCCGTGGGTCTGTTCTCCACTACTCCCTTCCTTAAAATTTAACTCCGCAAACCCAACTTGTAGTTGGATGGTTAGAAGGACACTGATATCTTAACCCATCAGATTTTAAATCCTGATGATTGCATTATTTCTGAATTTATTTTAGGATTTTGGGTGATACGTTTTTCATTGAAAGAAGACGTCCCGTCGACGACGAAGCGCCTACGGTGACTTCGTAAATCTCAAGATGATATGCCGGCTTAGTCTCTTGGAGGTCCTCATAGGGATAGGGTGTGCGTGTGTGCGTCCATAGGGGTGAGTGTATGCGAGTGTATATAAACGCTTGCGTCTGTAATATGTTAAAAAAATCCACCAATTCAAAAAAAAAATCATCGTAAAAAACTTAAACAGACTAGTTCCATGACTTGCTGCTATGTAAAAAATCATAGTTCCAAAAGCATCAGGCGTTAATTGTGCGTTTTGCCATCGCCTTGCGTTTTTTTGACCAAAACATATGCTTATGTGATGATTAAGCGTAGTTATGCGCTAGGCGTTTTGATATTGCCTAGAGCCTAGACCCACTTAAGTGCTCGCTTGGGCGTGTCTTTTTTAACCAACTAAAAATACTAGAATCTTGGGTAAACTTCATGTTTTTAGTGAAGCCCATTACAAGGTGCTTCAAAAAAGTAAAAACTTGAGTTGGGAGGAAATTATCCATCGGTGCCATGAGTAAGTAGATATTCATCAATTTGTCCCCACTAGTTCAACCAGATAGATGCTTTATATCAATTTTCTTATTCGTGAATCTATGTTGGGTCCTCACTTCTCAACTTCAGCAGCAAATTGTTGGTCTTATCGATGAAGACCAATACGGTTTTGTCTCTAGCAGGAGCATCTCAAAGAACTTCCTCTATGCGGCGGAGCTCATGCAGTGTTGTCATAAGTGTGTTGCGCCCACCCTGGTGTTCAAACTCGACTTCACCAAGGCCTTCGACTCCATTGCGTGGGCCAACCTATGTCGGATCATGGAGAAGCCCCCCTCCCCCCTCCCGCTTGGTGCGACTCGATGGACCTCATCCTCCGCTCCTCTAAGGCGACGGTTCTGCTCAACAGCGTCCCCTCGCGGTGGTTCTCCGTGAGGAAGTCTGCACCAGGGAGACCCTGACTCTCCCTACCTTTTTCCTCCTGGTCGTGGATGTGCTTCAACGCATGATTCGGCGGGACGGGGTCCTTCGACACCCCCTGGTGGACGAGGCGCCGCCAGTGGTGCTGCAGTAAGCAGACGACACACTTCCCATCTTGTGTGCCGACCCGGCGGCGGCGGCGGCCCGGCTATAGGAGATTCTTGACCTTTTTGTCGCGGCTACGGGGCTCGTGATTAACTTCTCCAAGAGCACCCTCGTGCCCATGCACGTCGAACCCGAGGTGATGGGCACGGTCTTGAGGTCCTTCCAATGAAGTGTCGAGCTATCGGCTCTTTCCGCAGTCTTATGTGGGGCTGCCGCTCTCCTGCGACAAGCTCAAGCTCGACGACTTCGTTCCCTTGATCGCTAAGGTGGATCGCTACCTCGCGGGGTGGCGGGCGTGCCTGCTATCCCCCGCCGGGAGGTTGGTGCTCATCAATGTCGTCCTCGACTCCATCCCCACCTGCGCCATGGCCGTCATGCGGCTCCCCCCCACCCACGGTGTTCGCTGCGCTGAACAAGCTCGGGAGGGCATTCCTGTGGAACGTCGTCGACTGGGCCTCCAGGGCGCAATGCTTGGTCGCCCCGGAGCGTCTCTGGCGGTCCAAGGCAGAGGGCAGACATGGTGTTTGGGCTCTTGAAATCCAAAACGACTGCCTCCTCCTCAAGTTGTTGCATCGTTTGCACGATGGGGTCCCGTCAAGGTGGACTTCGTGGGTTTGGGGGCAGCTGGGCAGACGCTCTCTCCTCGCCCATGATCGCCCCTGGAGGGGGGGCACTTGCATGCCCTCAGAGGGCTGTTGTCTGCTTAACGCTCTCTCTCCCGTGTGCTGTTGGGGGATGGGAGGCGGACATCATTCTGGAACGACGGGTGGCTTCCCTGCGGGCCGCTACGGGCAGTTTTCCCCGCCTTGTTCTCACATGCGACCTGCCTAGAGATTATGGTGTGGGAGGCCCGTCGGGAGGGGGTGCGCGCCCTGCTTGTGTCGCGGTTCACTCCGCTGCCCGTCCGTGAATGCGTCGAAGTCCAGCTGCTCGTCGAGAGTTGTCCCGAAAGCGACTGTCCGGATACTCGGCTTGCCCCACTTTGTACGGGATCCCAGGGGCGGTTCTCAGCTAGGGCGACGTATGCCTTGCACCGCCTCGGCGGCTTTGGGGTTGAGACGACCACCTTCCTGTGGTCAAATCGGCCCCCCTCGTGCATCAAGTTCTTTGGGTGGCTGTTGACCCCGTCGCGCGTCCACACACGGGACTTGCTCCTCCGCAAGACCATCCTAACGACGGAGGAGGCTGGGTGTCCATGTTGTGAGGCGGTTCTGGAGACCACCGATCACCTCATCTTTGACTAGCTACCCCCCCTTGCGGTGTAGTTTTGAAGGTGCCTCGGAGTGTCGTCGGAGGGCGCCTCGGTTAGTGCCCTTCACCTCCTCAACATTGCGGGTGCGGTCGGCGATGTGACATCCTCGACTTTTGCAACAGTAATTATTGTAATTAAGCTACAGAGATCAACCGCTAATGATGCCACGTCATCGAATTCCCATCTCAGACCCGCGTTGATTCGAGTTTTGTCCGGATCCAAAATTTGAAAACAAAAAAAAAGTATTTTATAAATTCATGTTAAATATTAAAAGAATATGTATATGAAAGAGAGAATTAAAAGTATGTATAATAAATTGTAAAAAAAAAGTATAATAAAAGAAAGTATTTAAAAAGAAAAATCAGTTAGTAAAATAAATAGGAAAGAAAAAAATAATAAGAAAAGGCAAAACAAAACAAAACAACAACAACAAAAAAAGAAAAAGAAAAAAAAAGCAACCCCCCACCCCCTGGCCGAGCTGGGCCAAAAGGCCCAACTGGCCAGGCCCCCGCGCCCCCTCCCGCTCAAACCCTAGCCCCCCTGGCTCGCTCCCTCTCCCTCCCCTTAGCGCCGCCACCCCCCCCACTCCCTCGTCCCAGCCCCTCACCCCCCACGAGAGCCCCCACCAGATCCCGTGACTCTCTCCCCCACGCCACGAGGCCCCTCTCCCCCCACGACCCTCCTCCCCCGGCGCCCCCCCCTCACGGCCTCCTCCTCCCCGGCGCCCCCCCCCCCTCACGGCCTCCTCCTCCCCCGGCGGCCCCTCCCCTCTCCCGACCGGCGAGCCCCCCTCCACCGCGTCGGCCAGCAGCACCACCCTCGGCCTCCACCCCGCCGGCAGGGGCCTCGGCCACCTCGGCCCTCCACCTCGGCCGGCCATCCCCCGGCCCACCATCGGCCGGCCCCCTTCACCAACTCCGGCAACCACCACCACCACGGCCACGGCGTCCCGGCCACCTCGGGCTCCTCCTTGCCGGAACCGCGCCGTCACCGTCACCGTCACCGCCTCGTCCGCCTCCACGCCGTCTCCTCCGCCTCTTCCCGCGAACTCCGGCTTCACCGGCCCCTCCCGTCAACGTCGGTGAGCCCCTCCTCGGGCTCCTCCCACCGTCGCGTTCCCCTCACCGCCCCGGTTCCGTTCCGGCAAACGGGGCCCCGATCCGTCGACAGTAGACTCCGGTAGGAAGGATTAAACTTTTGGTTCTTCTAGGTGGAGTTAGCAAAGAACCTCTGTGTTTATTTGTTAACAGAGAGAGAGAGATGAGAGTTTTGAGAGAAAATAAAGAAAAAACAAATGTTGTATTCGGTATGTATGTATGTATGTATTTGATACCCGTATTTATGTATGTATTTGCGTATATATGCATGTGGAGAGATACGACATGTGTATGGTTATGTATTTGTGATTAATGAAATAAGTAAATGGCCTTAGGTCACTTACCGGTGGGGCCAATGCACCCGCTGTCTATGACAGGGAGGCCCCACGCGTTAGTTAAAATAAAAATAAAAATAATGTTTTATTAAATAAATAAATAAATAGATATAATAATTAATTAATGAGTTAATGAATTAGTTAAGTAAATATATATGTTAATCTGTTAATTAGAATAATTAATTAACATAATTAGAGTATGACACGTGGGTCCCTCATTAAATTAATCTGATAAATCAATAATTAATCTTAATAAAAAATTGTGCCTATGACGTTCGGGACCCGCTGATCAATAATTAATCTGATAAATCAATAATTAATCTTAATCAATAATTAAATTAATCTGATAAATCAATAATCAAATTATTTTCAACATGAAAGTTGATCAGCAGATCGAGACGAACCCGGATACACGCCCCGTTCGTCTGTCACGCGTCCCTAGCATAGCAAACTTGGAACTTTTCCTTCGTTTCCAGTATAACCGGTAGTAGCCCGAGACCCGGAAAATATCGTCAGATATTCTTCCGACCCGTCTATGACGAATGTTGCTGTGTTAGCTCATGTCTAGCCTGCATCTTGCCATGTCATGCTTTGTGTTGCATCGGTGCTATTATTTATTGTTTCTTCCCCCTCTTCTTACCGGTAGACCCCGAGACTGACGCTGCTGCCGGGTACATCTACGACCCTGCCGATCGGTCCTTTGTCGCAGAGCAGCAAGGCAAGCAAACTCCCCTTGATCATTCCTATATCGCCTATGTCTTTCTTCCTACTGCTTGCATTAGTATTTTGCTACTGTTGTAGTTAGCTCCTATATCTGATGCATAGCCTGTTTTTGATGAACTGCTACTTTCAGTCCCGTACTTTAAATATGCTTAGTATAGGTGGAGCAGTCATCCCCTCTGACCCCGTAGATCAGTTGCCCCGCTTGTTTTCAAATCTCGATCTCTGATCGACGAGCCAGACCCGACACAGCACATTCACCCCCCCTTCGTTGTACGACGCTACAGAGATACTATCGGGTACCGAGGGTGACACCTCGCTAAGTACTCCTGATGATATCTCTGTAGTATAGCTAGTCGGTCGTGGTTATCGAGGGTGATTCCTCTTTCACCATTCCCGATGACGTCTCTGTCGTGCCACCCTGCGAGTGTGGGACCCCCGAGGGTGATTCCTCTAAGCCCACCTTGACGGGTACATCGTTCGGAATCCAACGAGGGTGATACCTCGGATTCCCCCGATGTTACAACCACACAGTTACTCGACCATGTTACTGGGATCATTGGTGCTTAGTTGTAAGACGGGTGGATTCCCGTGAGACTGTGTTGCTGGCCTAATTAAAATGCTAATGGATTTGGGTATTTGATCTGGGTTGGTCGGAGACCTTTTCGCACTAACCGGCTACGCGGGAAGAATTATGGGTACTCGGCGTCGCGGTATCAGCCGAAGCTTTTCAGATGCCAGCAATGTAGCGGCGCGCGCCCGAGTGGTCCTGAGATGCATCGCGCTTGTGATTAAGGGATGCTAGGACTGACGTCGGCCGCCCACGCCACGTGCAGGAGCGTGAAGGGGAACTGGGCCCACGAACCCTTTGTGCTTAGGATTTAGACCGGCGGGCTGGCCTCTCTGATTAGTCTTAGGTGGGGCTGCGACGTGTCGATATTCCGAGGCCGGGTAGGACCCAGAAAAGTATGTCCGGCCAGAGTGTTATCGAGCGTGACGGGACATGTGGTGCACCCCTGCAGGGATGAAATTAACTATTCGGATAGCCGTGTCCACGGTTACAGGACGACTTGGAGTTGTGCCCCGATCTTTTACAACTACAATTGTTACTTAACTGGAATTAGTTTGCCTCGGGATTGCTTCCTCGCAGGGAGTCGAGGGAGGATCTTTAGGCGTGACCTCACTTTAATATTGCTGTAACAATATGACTATTTATGTTTTACCCCTGTTCTACTCTCGTCTATTGCTGCAAGACCCTGAAGATGCTAGTCTTCGATAGGACTAGGCCTTCTCTCTCTATTCTCGCATTGCTGCAGTCAGTCCACATATAACCCCCTTCTTTGATACTGATGCATAATTAGAATAGTTCTGATGTAAGACTTGCGAGTACTTTGGATGAGTACTCACCTCTGCTTTGCTCCCCCCTTGTCCCCTTGATCCGTTTGCTGCGACCAGATGATGGAGCCCAGGAGATGGAGGTCCCCGCCGCCGACGACTGCTACCCCGACGGTGCCTACTACTACGTGGAGGCCGCTGATGATCAGGAGTAGTTAGAAGGTTCCCAGGCAGGAGGCCTCGCCTCGTTCGATCGTTGTATCTTTTGTGCTAGCCTTCTCTAAGGCACCCCATGTTTTATGTCTGTACTCAGATATCTGTTGCTTCCGCTGACTCGTGTGTTTATCGAGCTTTCGTATTCTAGCCCTCGAGGCCCCTGGCTTGTAATATGAAGCTGATGTTATTTTATTTGTGTCTAGACTTGTGTTGTGATATCTTCTCGTGAGTCCTTGGGTTTGGTCGTACGCATTTGCGTGTATGTTTAGCGTACGATTAAATCGAGGGCGTCACAGGCGACGCCTCTCTGTACACCTTCATCCTCCTTTGCTGTTGGAGGCTCTGGAAGCGGCGGATCACTGTGGTATTCCGGGACGGCTCGCCATCTCTGTCCGCCACCCTTAAAGCTTGTTGTGACGACACAGTGTTGTGGTGGACCAGGATGAAAGCTGCGAATCACACACATATTGATGTTTGGCTCAGCGTGCTTAGATCTATCTAACAACCTTCCCTTTGGCTGGTGTGTGCTCTTCTCGCTTTCTCATCTCTGTGTGTAAATCTATCACTCGGGATTTGGGGATTTCTCCTCTTTCCTTTACGTAATATATTCAGGTGGTTGAGAGGCTTTCCCCTCCTTCCCTGATGAAAAATTCAAAAAAAAAATCATTGAACCTTGAATATATCTGAAGTGCTTGTTTTTTTGTATAAGTACATATACATGTTTTTTGTATAAGTACATATACATGTGAGCATGAGAAACAATGGTATGGCGAATATTGATGGTTTACTGCTTCAGCGGGAGATGGGCTTGCCAGGGGCCTTGACGACGCCTTTGAACAAGATGAGGCAGGTGGTGTCTATGGATGGCGAGGTTGATGAGGTTAGTGTGTTGGCACCTAATTCCAAGGCACAATTGCAGGGTCCACCATGTGAGCAACCGGAGGGGTCCGAGTTCGTTGTGGCGGCGGTACCCGTGACTGAGGATGTTCATGTCGGTGGTATCAATGAAGGACAAGATTGACGAGATTCTCTTCGAGATACAACTTCTTAGCTTGCTAGCACATTTGGAGGACGTTAGCCCTGCCCTGGATCTGGGAAGACTATTGTGGAGAAGCCTCTGAGGAGCAAAAGAAAGAAGAGTGTCGCCACACGAAAGGCGTCCACAACTGCTTGATGGATGGTCATTACTCATTAGTCTCTTGGGTGGTCTTTATGGCATGGCTTGTCTCCGTGGAATTGCCAATGTTCGCGGGCTTTGGTCCAAATACTCTTGTTGGGGGTTCCTTTGCGATGTAGTAGTTCGTCATTTCTCGCCATTGAAATGAAGGATTCAGGTTCTGAATTCTAATCAACGGGGTTTCAGTTGTCTATTATGAAATATGTTCTATGTATATTATGCGGATTAAAGGGTCAACCCGGGCTCTTTCACGGGCCTTTGGCTGCTGGTTGTAGTGTACTGGTCCTAGGAACAAGAATGTTTGTGAGTACAGGAACTTGCTAGAAGTGTCCTTGACCTACACCATTACACCAGGAGAAGCAGCAACACCTGCAGTTCATGCACTCACTGCATGAGACGCTCTCCGAAGCATGCAGTTACCGGTAAGTTCTCTTTCTTTCGATAATTCGATTCGAAGCCCGGGTTCTCTTGCATGTGTGCGGGTGTGTAATATGCTGTCATCTCCGTAATATGATCTACTGGAATAAAATTTCAAGTTCCATCTCTGTTCAAAACAAAATTGTAACTTCCCGGTTGGAAGTGTGTAACTTATTGTTGTAGGTGACCATATAGCTGACAAAAAACTGAAGGAGCAGTGCAATGCCACGGGACATGATTTTGCTGATACACCTTTGCCAAGCAACACAACCCTTTAAATTCAGTGCATAAAGAAACGGGAGGACACTACTTACATTCTCATAATCTGATTGTATATACGAACTAGAACATTTGGAATTTTTCCTTCATTTGACAATGTAGGTGAAGCCGTCGTAATCCATCGCGTAGAAGAGAACTCAGCAGAAACCTCCAAATCACAGCAAGGAACGACATCTAAACTCAAGTTACAAAAGGAATGCAGGATCATCAACTCACTGCATGATCATCAACTCACTGCCCAACTAACAGCAAGAACAACCATATCAGATGCTTTATCTAAGAGAAATGCATAGTACAAAAGGGATGCAGGAATGCAGGATCATCAACTCACTGCAAAACCACCGCAATTTCCAGTTATGCGGAATGCATGATCTGAATAAACTGCAGAATCAACTCATTGCAGAAAAAAAAAAACTACAGTGAAATGCTCTGAAGCAGTGGCAATATCACGTCAGAGAGATGAATGTCAAAAGAGCAGCGCTAAAACGACTACTACAACCATCATCACTACAGTGTTGTTCAGCAATTGGACGCAACATTTTCACCAAGTTTAGCTAGCCGAAGAAGCACGAGAGCTGCTGAGTTTTCTGAACCTATATCTATGTGTCTACAGGCAAACGTAGGTATCCAGTTCTGCTGTCATCGTGTCCGAGGTGGCGCGACCTATGAAAAGGTGTCCTCCCGCTCTGAGCTTTCTCTATATTGCGTTGACATCAGGGTATCGCAGCTCATCGTACGCTGAATCAGCAGAAAGTATGAACCAGTTAGGCCGCAGAACAATAATCAACAATGATGTAAACAAGACAAAGCCAGAAACAATATTGTGAGCTTTTTATTCCCTATTGTAAGATACTACCTGAATTTTATTCATGGGTTAGAAAATCAGTGTCTTCTCTGCAAAGGAGAAATGAGATGACTGGACATGATTTGCCCTTTTAGGGTCCATAATTCTAATAGTGGCAAATGTTACCAAATGGACGAACTGAATTATCTGAATCAAAGACAGAACTGAACTATCTGAATCAAAAACAGACTGATAATTCCACATGACACCTACTTTTACCATTTTGTACAAGACTACAGCAGTTTCAGATAAGTCCCAAAGACAAGCACATCATAATATCAGATTAGCACTCCACTAATATCATGGTCATGCAGCAAAATAGTATCTACACCAACATCTGTGCATTGTGCATAACAGATTCGAGTCCAACAGTATGTTTCTCGATAAAGAAGATCAGTAGGGAGCACATGAACAATCTAAATTTCAGAGTTATGCAAAAATATATAAATATATTTAGCTTAGTGTTGTTTTGTTGGAACCTAAAGTTTGTTCACAGGTTATTCAATCCAAGTAAAATGGGCGAAATCAAACGGATATCACCATCTTCTCTGTGAAGGCTGAAAAGAGATGAATCATGAATCAACTGATTTGGACTTTTAAGTTCCAATAATGATTTCCCCCCAAATAACCAACTTGCCACAGACCGTCTTTCATTTATCTACAAGATTACTGCAGTTGGAGATAATTCCCAACACCTAACAAGTTTCAGACTACAACAGTTTCTGTTAAAAAAAATTCAGACTAGAACAATTTCAGTAAACTGTTTCTCAGATTATAACAGTTTCAGTGAACAATTTTTCAAGCACAAGCAGATTAGCCATGCAGCAAAATCTGTACATTTTGCAAAACAAAATCAATCAAGACAATATGGTGGGTCTCGGTGTGGCATGGGGAGAGGCTCTCACCAGGGGTCCCGGACATCATCACAACAATCTGGTGGGTCTCGGCGGGGCCGCCAGTGTAGCGGGGCAGGTCGACGACGAGTGGAGTCGGCCTCCCGTAGCGGCCCGCCCGGATGCACATGGCGATGCCGTCGGGTTCATGGCCGTCCATGAAGGCGATGCGGTCGGCCAGCTCGTTCCTCAGGTGGTTCACGTACCTCCCCCTGAGAGCGAACATGTGCCAGTCGTCCTCGTCGTAGAGCCCCTCGGCGTTCGCTCGCACGAACTCGATCAGCCGCCACGCCTGGCCGAGCACGGTGTACATGAAGTGGTTCTGCAGTTGAGTTGCAGGTTATGTTGAGGAACCGGAATCGTCAGGAGAAGCGCAAATTTGGCAAGAACAGATGAGGAATTGCTCTAGAGTCGTAGAGCGAATGAAATCTGGCAATTCGAGAGGCTGGTCATGGCGAACTCACGGGCGGGGCAGGAAGGTCAGGCATGCCTGCCTCTCGGGCGGGGATGGGCTGGACGGTCCAGCACATCATGGTGCCGGCGTTGTCGGTGTCCTCGACGCTGACGCCGCCGGTGTTCCAGCTGAGGTGCCTGCGGTTGGCGCGGAGGTAGCGGCCGCCGACGTTGCGGAGCACGACCTCGTCGCCGATGCCCGTCTGGAAGGCCTGCCACATGATGGCCTGCAGCACCTCCGGCTCGTCGTAGTGGCGCTGCTCGGCGCGGGGCCCGTTGGCGGCGAGGTAGCGGCCGTAGGCGGCGCTGTGGAGGAGCAGGTACGGCACGTCGCCCTGGTGGATGTGCACCGTCCAGGCCGCCTTGAGCGAGGCGCGGCGCCGGCGGAGGGAGACGCTCCTCCCGTCGCCGCGGGCGTTGAGGTACGTGCCGTGCGCGCGGCTCCGCAGCCACACGTGCTGCCCGTCGTGGAACCTGTCCATCGCTCGCCGGCGGTGGGCGCGCGCTGCTGCGCGGTGGCGAGAGGTGGGTGCGAGGGGTTTCTTGGCGCTCCGGCGGGGAGAGGAGGCGAGCTCTGTTGGCTGTTGGTTGCGGCGGTTACGCTGGGCGCCAAGCCGGGGGTATTTCAAGCCGGTGCCTCGCCCCATCGCCGTCTGGGGCCTCGGGCTTCGGGCCTGCGGGCCGTTTCCTCGGCACGGCCCACGCACCCGCACGGGCCTGTACGGGTTCCATCCTTTCCCCCGAACAGACGCGCCGCGCGGCGGCGGCGGCCGTGGTCGGTGGCAGCGCCTCTCCTTCCCTTCGTCCAGTCCAGTGGACTGCCTTCATCGGCGACGGCGAGCCTCCCCGTCCGCGCCGTTGCGGCCACGAAGCGGCCGGCGGCGCTGCTCCCTCCTCGCGCTGCCTCGGCGCGCCGCACGTACGCCCGGCGCCAGTGGAGCGGGGCACCGCGACGGCGCCGAGGACGGGGAGGCGAGGGAACCACCATCAGATCCGGCGAGACTGCTAGGGTGTGTCGCTTGCTGCTGCTGCTCGCTAGCTGCTTCGAGACTGCCAAGTGGGGGCGTTTAGTTGAGTTGTGCTGCTTTGGGCTGTCCGCAAATTTGACCCACAAAACAAAGTATTTCATAAACTGAACTACGTCTGAAAAAATTTCACCCAGCTGATTCATTTATGTGACGTCCGACAGTCAGATGTCACATTATACTGTGTGACATCTTCGTCTTAGGCGTATGCCTTAGGCGTCACACTAGATCTTAGTCATCACACAACGTAATGTCGAGCGCCACACAGTGTAGTGTGACGTCTAAGACAAATGTGTCACACAAAAGAGTCAGTTGGATGATTTTTTTTCAAACGTAATTTAGTTTGTGAATTAGTTTGATTTTTGGGTCAATTTTTTCCACTACGCTTTAAGGATGTTATTACTTAACTCTTTAAGGCATCTCAACGCCCACCCTCAAACGTTCACTGAATAGAAAAATTAAAATCAATAGTAAAAAATTCAAAAAAAGATCCAAATTTATTTTGGGTGGTAGACAGTTTTATATGTGAGGTCCGCTCTTATTTTTGAATCATTTGGACTTCTGAGAAGCTCTCAATAAAAAAGACAAATTTGAAATCTCTAAAAAAGTTTATTGTTCATGCAGATTTGTCATTTTCTGCTGAGAGCCGCTGAGATCTTCAAATGATACAAAAATTGAAGCAGATCTCACCCATCAAATAAGCCACCATCAAAAAAAAAAAATCGAATTTTTGGAATTTTTCTAATATTTGTTTTGATTTTTTCTGGCCGGGTACAGATGAGCATGAACACCGAAACGCTTTGAAAATTTCTAAATGTATAATCCAAAAACCACTTTACATATTTTTCTCAAATATGTTAATCATGCATTCGAAAGTGTTAAACATGTATATAAAAATGTTAATCATGTGTATGAAAAAGTTTGTGAATGAAAAAGTGTATCACATTTTTAAAAACTGTTTATGCAATGTGGAAAATGCTCGCGTATGTTTTTAAGAAAATGTTTCATACGGTAAAACATACATTAGATTTTAATAAATATTCACGAGCTTCAAAATTGTGTTTGCAAAATTTGCAAAAAAAGTGTATAAATGTAAAACAATGTCTGTGTAATGCCAAAAAAAGTTTGCTTCCATTAAAAAAAATGCAGGTGACATTTTAAATAAAATTAAGTAATTCAAAAATGTATGCATAGCATTTAAGAAATGCATATACAATATAAATGAATGTGTTGTAGATTAAAAAGATGCTTATTTCCAGAAAAAAAATGAATGTGACATTTTAATGAGATATTCACCTGTTTCCAAAAAATGCCCGTGATTTTTTTATAAATTTTAAAAAATATACCTTCAGAGTTTATAAAAATGTTTATTGCCATTAAAACAATATACAACATGTATTTGAAAAATGCTACCGCCTTTTTAAAAAAAGTGTTCAAAATATGTATTTGAAAATGTCGAAAGTGTACAAAAAAAAGGTCTAGCAAAGGCACTAAAAATGTACAATTTTTACTCACAAAAGGTCAATGTTGAGGATATCACTTATCGTTAAAGTCCCGGTCAGCTGGGGATAAGAGATAAGTCGAAAATGGACAGCTTTTGGAAGCGATAATCAAGTTAAGCGTCATGCAAAAACTCGCAGCTTGGGAGGGACCCTTCGTCTTCCACAAATGTCGCCAGCCCCACACTTTCACTGTTTGACGACTCATTGTCCACACCTACCAACTCCCCCGTTGCAACTTTGTTTCTATGAGCATTATGTAGGTTGACTTAACACTGAAATTTACGGACTTCTCATAGTGCCATGCCTAGAAAATCAGCTTGGGTTTGAATCTAATGGGAATTTGCTTTGATCACCAGGACATCCATTGGGAGCATTTTCATTTGTAGTTGTTGAGCATTCCATTCCCTTGTTGCCAAATGAATAAAGTCTGAGACCAACATCGACGGCACTGTCGACGTTGCACACGTCGGCCTCATCTGGAAGTCCAGGAATCTAGTTTTTGCTCCACACATTTGTTGATCGACCATCTCCAATACTCCTAATCAACCCTACACGAAGAGTGTTTGTACCCTCAAATAAAGATCTCCAAGCCCAAGATGGGTGAGGCCCTAGTTCAGCCAAGAGTAGATCACTAGTGGGAAAATAATCCGGTTCGGAATTCTCGAACTCAATGATGACGTTTCTTGCACAAGCCGACATGCTTGTCGAGCAAGTAAACACAAATTGAAAAGTTTCATAAATTCAAGTGCACCTTGATACTTTGGCATGGTCATTGTATCCTAGGCTACTCATGTCGTCTTCCTCTCGCTTGCTTTCTGCCACACCAAAACTTAGGTATAAGCAATGTGATGTGCTGACAGGCTGACAGTGGCCTCTGTAGCTTAAACACTTACATGGATTATGTGGTAATTGCTTGGACTACAGATTTGTTAGGATCTCCTTCCCACTTCCAACCAAACACTTCTCCATACACCCTAGACATTCTTCCATATCATGTCTTTTAAGTACTCCCTCCTTTCCGGTTTATAGGGCTCATCTCCAAAATTTCAGATTTTCATTATACTAGGCTCATTTTAAGTCTAGTTGAGTTAAAGTGCTTTGAGTATCACACCATATTTAATTCATAGAGATAAGCGAAAGCAAATTAGTGGCCTGATGTCTACTATGCAACCTTCTCCTTGTAGACGTTGTTGGGCCTCCAAGTGCAGAGGTTTGTAGGACAGTAACAATTTTCCCTCAAGTGGGTGACCTAAGGTTTATCAATCCGCGGCAGGCGTAGGATGAAGATGGTCTCTCTCGAGCAACCCTGCAACCAAATAACAAAGAGTCTCTTGTGTCCCCAACACACCCAATACAATGGTAAGTTGTATAGGTGCACTAGTTCGACGAAGAGATGGTGATACAAGTGCAATATGGATGGTAGATATAGGTTTTTGTAATCTGAAATTACAAAAACAGCAAGGTAACTAGTAACAAAAGTGAGCACGAACGGTATTGCAATGAGTGGAAACAAGGCCTAGGGTTCATACTTTCACTAGTGAAGTTCTCTCAACAATGATAACATAATTGGATCATAGAACTAGCCCTCAACATGCAACAAAGAGTCATTCCAAAGTCACTAATAGCGGAGAACAAACGAAGAGATTATTGTCGGGTACGAAACCACCACAAAGTTATTCTTTCTGATCGATCTATTCAAGAGTTCGTACTAGAATAACACCTTAAGATACATATCAACCAAGACCCTAATGTCACCTAGATACTCCATTGTCACCTCAAGTATCCGTGGGCATGATTATACGATATGCATCACACAATCTCAGAATCATCTATTCAACCAACACATAGAACTTCAAAGAGTGCCCCAAAGTTTCTACCGGAGAGTCAAAACATGTGCCAACCCCTATGCATAGGTTCCCAATGTCACAAACCCGCAAGTTGATCACCAAAACATACATCGAGTACTCACATGAATCAAATGTGTGCCAACCCATATGCATAGGTTCCCAATGTCACAAACCCGCAAGTTGATCACCGCAGATAGACACGTGCAAGACATACATCAAGTGTTCTCAAAGACTCAATCCAGTAAGATAACTTCAAAGGGGAAACTCAATTCATTACAAGAAGGGAGAGGGGAGGTATATCATAAGATCCAACTATAGTAGCAAAGCCCACGGTACATCGAGATCAAAACATCTCAAGAACACGAGAGATAGAGAGATCAAACACATATCTACTGGTACATACCCTCAGCCCCGAGGGAGAACTACTCCCTCCTTGTCATGGAGATCGTCGGGATGATGAAGATGGCCACCGGAGATGGATTCCCCCTCCGGCAGGGTGCCGGAACGGGCTCCAGATTGGTTTTTGGTGGCTACAGAGGCTTGCGGCGGCGGAACTCCCGATCTAGGTTTCTTTTTGGAGGTTTCCTATTTATAAGACCAGATGGCGTCGAGAACAAGTCAGGAGGACCCACGAGGGAGTCACAAGCCCTTGGGGCGTGGCCAGGGGGGTGGGGGCGCCCCACAGGCTTGTGACTTCCTCGGGACTCTTCTCCGGTATCTTTTTCTTCCGGTATTTTTGATATTTTCCAGAAAAAATCTTTTCGGGGATTTTCTTCCGTTTGGACTTTGTTTCAAAATCTCCTCTGAAAGGGGTCAAAAACGTGGGAAAAAGCAAGAACTAGCACTTGGCACTGAGTTAATAAGTTAGTCCCAAAAAATATATAAAAGGCATGCAAAACATCCAAAGTTTGACAAGATAATAGCATGAAACCATCAAAAATTATAGATACGTTGGAGACTTATCAAGCATCCCCAAGCTTAACTCCTGCTCGTCCTCGAGTAGGGAAGTGATAAAGAATGAAATTTTGATGTGGAATGCTACCTAGCATAGTTGTCCTTTGCAACTTCTTTCACGTGACATGAATGTTCAGATCCGTAAGATTCTAAACAATAGTTTTCTATTGATGTGGAGACAATAATACCTCAAGCAAACTAGCAAGGTAATCATGAACTTTCAAAATAACAAGGCCAATGAAAGTTATCCCTACAAAATCATATAGTCTGGCTATGCTCCATCATCCTCACACAACTAATGTAAATCATGCACAACCCCGGTATTGGCCAAGTAATTGTTTTCGCACTCTTACTTTCTCAAACTTTTTATAACTATCACGAAATACATGAGCGCGAGCCATGGATATAGCACTATAGGTGGAATAGAGTGTGGTGGTGGTTGTGAGACAAAAAGGAGGAGATGGTCACATTGACTCGGCGTATTAAAAGTCTATGGAGGTGCCCATTAATAGATATCAATGTGAATGAGTAGGGATTGCCATACAAGAGATGCACTAGAGCTATAAGTATGTGAAAGCTCAAAAGTAGAACTAGTGGGTGTGCATTCAACTTGCTTGCTCACGAAGACCTAGGGCAATTTTGAGGAAGCCCATCATTGGAATATACAAGCCAAGTTATATAATGAAGATTCCCACTAGCATGTGGTAGTGACAAAGCAAGAAGCTCTCAATCATGAAGAACATGGTGCTATCATGAAGCACACATGTGGAAAAAGACAGTAGCATTGTCCCTTCTCTCTTTTTCTCTCTTTTCTCCCCTTTTTTTTATTTGGGCTCTTAGGCCTCTTTTTTTATTTGGGCTCTTTGGCCTCTTTTTTTTATTTCCTCACATGGGACAATGCTCTAATAATGATGATCATCACACTTTTATTTACTCACAGCTCAAAGCTTAGAACAAGGATGACTCCATAGGAAATGCCTCCGTGCAATGATCTAGTGTAGCAATGACATCAAAAAAATGGGCAAGCCATGAAAACATCATGCTAGCTATCTTATGATCATGCAAAGCAATATGACAATGATGGCACAAGTCATGAGACGGAACGGTGAAGGTTGCATGTCAATATATCTCGGAATGGCTGTGAAAATGCCATAGTAGGTAGGTATGGTGGATGTTTTGAGGAAGGAATATGGTGGTTTGTGCACCGGCGAGAGTTGCGCGGTACTAGAGAAGCTAGCAATGGTGGAAGGGTGAAAGTGCGTATAATCCATGGACTCACATTAGTCATAAAGAACTCACATACTTGTTGCGAAAGTTTTTATTAGTAATCAAAACAAAGTGCTAAACGCATACTCCTAGGGGAAGGGTTGGTAGTTGTTAACCATCGCGCGATCCCAACCTCAACACAAAGGATGACAATCAGTAGATCAATTATGCTCCGACTTCCTAACATAGCGGTTCACCATACGTGCATGCTACGGGAATCACTAACTTCAACACAAGTATTTCTAGATTCACAACACCCTACTAACATAACTCTTAATATTACCATATCCATATCTCAAAACCAATTGAGAGGAATCAAAACTTCTCTTCCTATTCAATGCACATGAAGATGGAGGTTTTTGTATCCTCTTTGGGTACCTATCACATTTGGGACTACTTTCATAGCACACATCAATTACCATGCTGTTTAAGACTCTCAAAATGATCTAAGTGAAGCACGAGAGTTCAACTATTTCTATAAAATATAGCTATTGCAATGCTCTACAAAGATATAAGTGAAGCACTAGAGCAAAAGACAAACTACTCCAAAAGATATACGTGAAGATCAAAGAGTAGTTGAACAACTATTTGGCTATGTGAAGACTCTCCCATCTAAGAATTTCAGATCCTAAGTAACTTATTCTAACAAAATAAAATGACGCTCCAAGCAAAACACATATCATGTGGTGAATAAAAATATAGCCCCAAGTAAAGTTGTCGATGGATTGAAGACGATAGAGGGGATGCCTTCCCGGGGCATCCCCAAGATTAGGCTTTTTGGTATCCTTGAATATGGCTTGGGATGCCTTGGTCATCCCCAAGCTTAGGCTCTTGCCACTCCTTGTTCCATAGCCCATCGAAACTCTACCCAAAACTTGAAAACTTCACAACACAAAACTTAACGAAACTTCGTGAGATGGGTTAGTATGATAACGAGAAAATCAATCACTTGGGTATTGTAAAAACAAGACTCATAATTATTTTCACACAATGCCTACTGTATCTTACTATTTCCACAATTTATATTACTCAAAATAATCTATGGAAACACCAAAACAAGCAAACTATGCATTGAAAACAGAATATGTCAAAAACAAAACAGTCTGTAATGATCTGAATGATCACCGTACTTCTGCAACTCCAACAATTCTGAAAAATTACGACAGTAAGGGAAATTTTTATATAAATCAGAAGAAAAAATAATAAAATCAAAATCTCTTTCTGGATAGAAATGAAAAATAATTTCGTGAGCAGAAAGTTTCTGTCTTTTTCCAGCATGATCAAACAACTATCACCCAAGCTATCATAAAGGCTTTACTTGGCACAAACGCTAATTAAAACACGAAAAACACAATCATAACAGAATTATGATGGTGTGTAAAAATAAAAACAGAAATCAAAAATAAAAAATAAATTCATTGGGTTGCCTCCCAACAAGCGCTATCGTTTAACACACTTAGCTAGGCATTGATTTCAATGATGCTCACATAAAAGGTAAGGATTGAAACACAACAAGAGCATCATGGAGCATATGGCTAGCACATTTAAGTCTAACCCACTTCCTATGCATAGAGATTTTTTGATAAAACAATTTATTGGAGCAAGAATTAACTAGCACAGGAAGGCAAAACAAGCATAGCTTCAAAAATTTCAACACATGGAGAGGAAGCTTGATACTATTGCAATAAGTAGAAGCATATGATCCTCTCTCATAGTAATTTTCAGTAGCATCATGAATGAATTCAACAATATAACCAGCACCTAAGGCTTTCTTTTCATGATCTAAAAACATAGGAATTTTACTACTCTCCACATAAGGAAATCTATTCTCAAGAATAGTAGTGGGAGTATCGTAAAAGACTTGAGCACTACAAATTGTGTCCACTATGAAAAAGCAAGGTTTAGCAAAGGGGTTCTCGAGAGTATGACAAGTTTTATCATCCCTCTTATTTAAAGCATAAGTATCCTCACAATAATCATCATAGATAGGGGGCATGCTTTCATCAAAATAATTTTGATCATTCAAAGTGGAAGAACTAAAAAGATCATCTTCATCAAATATAGCATCCCCAAGCTTGTGGCTTTGCATATCATTAGCATCATGGGTATTCAAAGAATTCATGCTAAGAACATTGCAATCATGCTCATCATTCACATATTCTATGCCAAGCATTCTATGACATTCTTGTTTCAGCACTTGAGCACAATTTTCCTTCCCATCATGCTCATGAAAGACATTGAAAAGATGGAGCATATGAGGCGTCCTCAATTCCATTTTTTGTGTAGTTTTCTAGCGAAAGAACAAGAAACAAAAAGATTCGATTGCAAGATCTAAAGATATACCTTCAAGCGTTAACCTCCCCGGCAACGGCGCCAGAAAAATGCTTCGTTGAGGGGAGGTGAGTGCCGCTTACCTAGCCTCCCCGACAACGGCGCCAGAAAAATGCTTGATGTCTGCTGCTGCAACAAAAGACCTTTCCCGGCAACGGCGCCAGAAATCCTTCTGCTGTTGGCTATGCCTATAGGGATTTCCTTGGAAAATATGCTAAGGATTCCCCCGCGGCCTTGGAGCCTTGCGTTGGTGTTCCCTTGAAGAGGAAAGGGTGATGTAGCACAGCGGCGGTAAGTATTTCCCTCAGTTTGAGAACTAAGGTATCAATCCAGTAGGAGGATCGTGTCAAGTCACAAGTACGTGCACAAACACAAAGAGCTTGCACCCAACGCTATGAAGGGGTTGTCAATCCCTTATAGATTGTTTGCAAAGTGAGAACTGAAAGCAAAAGTAAACAAAGCAAAGTAAAAGTAAAAGCTAAGATGATAGTTGTGAATAGACCAGGGGGCCGTAGTGTTCACTAGTGGCTTCTCTCATGAAAGCAAGTAGACGGTGGGTGAACGAATTACTGTCGAGCAATTGATAGAACCACGCAAAGTCATGACGTTATCTATGGCAATGATCATATCTATAGGCATCACGTCCAAAACAAGTAGACCGATACTTTCTGCATCTACTACTATTACTCCACATGTCGACCGCTATCCAGCATGCATCTAGTGTATTGAGTTCATAAGAATAGAGTAACGCCTTAAGCAAGATGACATGATGTAGATGGACAATCTCAAATCTATGATGAAAGCCCATCTTGTTACCCTTGATGGCAACAACACGATGCGTGCCTTGCCGCCCCTTCTGTCACTAGGAAAGGTCACCCCACAGTATGAACCCAAAACCAAGCACTTCTCCCATTGCAAGAATCATAGATCTAGTTGGCCAAACAAAACCCAAGACACGGAGAGACTTACAAGGATATCAAATCATGCATATAAGAAATCAGCAAAGACTCAAATATAATTCATAGATAACCTGATCACAAATCCACAATTCATCGGATCTCGACAAACACACCGCCAAAAAGGATTACATCTGATAGATCTCCATGAAGATCATGGAGAACTTTGTATTGAAGATCCAAGAGAGAGAAGAAGCCATCTAGCTACTAACTACGGACCCGTAGGTATGAAGTGGACTACTCTCGAGTCATTGGAGAGGCAATGATGTTGATGTATAAGCCCTCCAGCTCCAAAATCCCCTCCGGCAGGGCACCGGGAAGGGTCTCCAAATGAGATCTCGCGGAAACGGAAGCTTGCGGCGGCGGAAAAGTGGTTTCGTGGATGCCTTGAATTTTTCTGGGATTTTAGGGAATATATAGGCCAAAGAGCTAGGGCAGGGGAGCTCCACGGAGGCCACAAGCCTGGTGGCCGCAGGCCCCCCTAGCCGCGGCAACAAGGCTTGTGGGCTCCCTGTGGGCCTCCTGCCTTGGCCCTCAAGTCCCCCGATCTTCTTCTGTTCTGGAAAAAATTATTCCGGGGATTTTATTTAGTTTGGACTCCGTTCCAAAATCATATCTGAAAAGAGTTAAAAACACAGAAAAAACAGGAATTGGCACTTGGCACTGAATTAATAAGTTAGTCCCAAAAAGATATAAAAGGTATATAAAACATCCAAAGTTGACAAGATAACAACATGAAACCATCATAAATTATAGATACGTTTGAGACGTATCAAGCATCCCCAAGCTTAACTCCTGCTCGTCCTCGAGTAGGGAAGTGATAAAGAATGAATTTTTGATGCTTTCATGCTACCAAGCATAGATGTCCTTTGTAACTCCTCTTATGTGACATGAATGTTCAGATCCGTTCGATTCAAAACAATAGTTTGCTATTGACGTGGAGACAATAATACTTCAAGCAAACTAGCAAGGTAATCATGAACTTTCAAAATAACAAGGCCAAAAGAAAGTTATCCCTACAAAATCATATAGTCTGGCTATGCTCTATCGTCCTTGCACAACGAATTTAAATCATGCACAACCTCGGTATTGGCCAAGTAATGGTTTTCACACCTTTACTTTCTCAAACTTTTTCAAATCTCACGCAATACGTGAGCGTGAGCCATGGTTTTAGCACTATAAGTGGAATGGAGTGTGGTGGAGGTTGCAAGGCAAACAAGGAGAAGATGGTCACATCGATTAGGCATATCAATGAGCTATGGATATGCTCATCAATAGATATCAATGTGAATGAGTAAGGATTGCCATACAAATGATGCACTAGAGCTAAGAGTATGTGAAATCTCTTAAAGAAAACTAGTGGGTGTGCATCCAACTTGCTTGCTCACGAAGACCTAAGGCAATTTTGAGGAAGCCTATCATTGGAATATACAAGCCAAGTTATATAATGAAAATTTCCCACTAGCTATATGGTGGTGACAAAACGAGAGACTCTCAGTCATGAAGATCATGGTGCTTAATAAGCACAAGTGTGGAAAGATAGTAGCATTGTCCCTTCTCTCTTTTTCTCTCATTTCTTTTGGTGGGATCTTTGGCCTCTTTTTTTTGGTGGGCCTCTTTGGCCTCTTTTTGTAAATGGGCTTCGCTGGCCTCTTTTATTTCCTCACATGGGACAATGCTCCAGCAATGATGATCATCACACTTACAACTCAAAACTTAGAGCAATGATGACTCTATATGGAATGCCTTCGGTAGTGTACCGTGACAACGATCTAGCATGGCATAGACATCAATGGAAACATCATGCTAGCTATCTTATGATCATGCAATGGCAATGTAGAAGTGATGGCACATGTCATGGTGGTAGTTGCATGGCAATATATCTCGGAATCGCTTTGAAAAAGCCATAGTAGGTAGGTATGGTGGCTGTTTTGAGGGAGGCTAATGGTGGGTTTTATGCACCGACGAAAGTTTCACGACACTAAAGAAGATAGTGATGGTGGAAGGTGAAGGTGCATCTAAACCATGGACTCAACATTAGTCATGAAGAACTCATATACTTGTTGCAAAAGTTTTAGTAGTAATCGATGTTGGAAATATGCCCTAGAGGCAATAATAAATTAGTTATTATTATATTTCTTAGTTCATGATAATCGTTTATTATCCATTCTATAATTGTATTGATTGGAAACACAATACTTGTGTGGATACATAGACAAAACACTGTCCCTAGTAAGCCTCTAGTTGACTAGCTCGTTGATCAAAGATGGTCAAGGTTTCCTGGCCATAGGCAAGTGTTATCACTTGATAACGGGATCACATCATTAGGAGAATCATGTGATGGACTAGACCCAAACTAATAGACGTAGCATGTTGATCGTGTCATTTTGTTGCTACTGTTTTCTGCGTGTCAAGTATTTGTTCCTATGACCATGAGATCATATAACTCACGGACACCGGAGGAATGCTTTGTGTGTATCAAACGTCGCAACGTAACTGGGTGACTATAAAGATGCTCTACAGGTATCTCCGAAGGTGTTCGTTGAGTTAGTATAGATCGAGACTGGGATTTGTCACTCCGTGTGACGGAGAGGTATCTCGGGGCCCACTCGGTAATACAACATCACACACAAGCCTTGCAAGCAATGTAACTTAATGTAAGTTGCGGGATCTTGTATTACGGAACGAGTAAAGAGACTTGCCGGTAAACGAGATTGAAATAGGTATGCGGATACTAACGATCGAATCTCGGGCAAGTAACATACCGAAGGACAAAGGGAATGACATACGGGATTATATGAATCCTTGGCACTGAGGTTCAAACGATAAGATCTTCGTAGAATATGTAGGATCCAATATGGGCATCCAGGTCCCGCTATTGGATATTGACCAAGGAGTCTCTCGGGTCATGTCTACATAGTTCTCGAACCCGCAGGGTCTGCACACTTAAGGTTCGACGTTGTTTTATGCGTATTTGAGTTATATGGTTGGTTACCGAATGTTGTTCGGAGTCCCGGATGAGATCACGGACGTCACGAGGGTTTCCGGAATGGTCCGGAAATGAAGATTGATATATAGGATGACCTCATTTGGTTACCGGAAGGTTTTCGTGCATTACCGGAAAAGTTTCGGGCTCATCGGTAGTGTACCGGGAGTGCCGGGAGGGGTGCCGGGGACCATCGGGAGGGGTGTGACGCCCCAAGGGGTCTCATGGGCTATGGGAAGAGATAAACCAGCCCCTAGTGGGCTGGAATAAGTTCCCACTAAGGCCCATAAGGTTTGAGAAGGAAAAAACACAAGGTGGAAAGAGTTTCCAAGTGGGAAGGTGGAATCCTACTCCAAGTAGGATTGGAGTAGCACTCCTCCACCTCCAATTTCGGCCAAACCTTTAGGTTTTGAGGCTGCCTCCTCCCCTCCCTCCCACCTATATATACAGAGGTTTTAGGGCTGATTTAAAACGACTTTCTCACGGCTGCCCGACCACATACCTCCATAGTTTTTCCTCTAGATCGCATTTCTGAGGAGCTCGGGCGGAGCCCTGCTGAGACAAGATCATCACCAACCTCCGGAGCGCCGTCACGCTGCCGGAGAACTCTTCTACCTCTCCGTCTCTCTTGCTGGATCAAGAAGGCCGAGATCATCGTCGAGCTGTACGTGTGCTGAACGCGGAGGTGCCGTCCGTTCGGTACTAGATCGTGGGACTGATCGCGGGATTGTTCGCGGGGCGGATCGAGGGACGTGAGGACGTTCCACTACATCAACCGCGTTCTCTAACGCTTCTGCTGTACGATCTACAAGGGTACGTAGATCACTCATCCCCTCTCGTAGATGGACATCACCATGATAGGTCTTCGTGCGCGTAGGAAAATTTTTGTTTCCCATGCGACGTTCCCCCAACAGTGGCATCATGAGCTAGGTTCATGCGTAGATGTCTTCTCGAGTAGAACACAAAAGTTTTTGTGGGCGGTGATGTGCGTTTTGCTGCCCTCCTTAGTCTTGTCTTGATTCCGCGGCATTGTTGGATTGAAGCGGCTTGGACCGACATTACTCGTACGCTTACGAGAGACTGGTTTCATCGTTACGAGTAACCCCCTTTGCTCAAAGATGACTGGCAAGTGACGGTTTCTCCAACTTTAGTTGAATCGGATTTGACCGAGGAGGTCCTTGGATGAGGTTAAATAGCAACTCATATATCTCCGTTGTGGTGTTTGCGTAAGTAAGATGCGATCCTACTAGATGCCCTTGGTCACCACGTAAAACATGCAACAACAAAATTAGAGAACGTCTAACTTGTTTTTGCAGGGTATGCTTGTGATGTGATATGGCCAACGATGTGATGTGATATATTGGATGTATGAGATGATCATGTTGTAATAGAAATATCGACTTGCACGTCGATGGTACGGCAACCGGCAGGAGCCATAGGGTTGTCTTTATACTAACGTTTGTGCTTGCAGATGCGTTTACTATTTTGCTAGGATGTAGCTTTGGTAGTAATAGCATGAGTAGCACGACAACCCCGATGGCAACACGTTGATGGATGATCATGGTGTGGCGCCGGTGACAAGAAGATCGTGCCGGTGCTTTGGTGATGGAGATCAAGAAGCACGTGATGATGGCCATATCATGTCACTTATGAATTGCATGTGATGTTAATCCTTTTATGCACCTTATTTTGCTTTGAACGACGGTAGCATTATGAGGTGATCTCTCACTAAAATTTCAAGACGAAATTGTGTTCTCCCCGACTGTGCACCGTTGCTACAGTTCGTCGTTTCGAGACACCACGTGATGATCGGGTGTGATAGACTCAACGTTCACATACAACGGGTGCAAAACAGTTGCGCACGCGGAACACTCGGGTTAAGCTTGACGAGCCTAGCATGTGCAGACATGGCCTTGGAACACATAAGACCGAAAGGTCGAGCATGAATCGTATAGTTGATATGATTAGCATAGAGATGCTTACCACTGAAACTATTCTCGACTCACGTGATGATCGGACTTGAGATAGTGGATTTGGATCATGTACCACTCAAATGACTAGAGAGATGTAATTTTTGAGTGGGAGTTCTTAAGTAATATGATTAATTGAACTAATTGTCATGAACATAGTCTAATGGTCTTTGCGAATTACGATGTAGCTTGTGCTATAGCTCTACTATTTTATATGTTCCTAGAGAAAATTTAGTTGAAAGTTGATAGTAGCAAACTTTGCAGACTAAGTCTGTAAAACCGAGGATTATCCTCGTTGCTGCACAGAAGGCTTATGTCCTTAATGCACCACTCGGTGTGCTGCACCTCGAGCGTCGTCTGTGGATGCTGTGAACATCCGACATACACGTTTCTGATGACTACACGATAGTTCAATACAAAAATACTTAATGGCTTAGAAGCAAGGCGCCGAAAACGTTGTAAAACGTCACGGAACATAAGTGATGTTCTAAAGAGATGAAATTGTGATTTCATGCTTGTGCCCTTGTTAAGAGGTACGAGACCTCCGACAAGATTCTTTGTCCACAAAGCACAGGAGAAAAGGCTCAATCGTTGAGCATGTGCTCAGATTGTCTGCGTACGACAATCGCTTGAATCAAGTGGGAGTTAATCTTCCAGATGAGATAGTGATAGTTCTCCAAAGTCACTGCCACCAAGCTGTGAGAGCTTCGTGATGAACTATAACATATCAAGGATACATACAATGATCCTTGAGCGATTCGCGATGTTTGACAATGCGAAAGTAGAAATCAAGAAGGAGCATCAATAGTTGATGGTTTGTAAAACCACTAAGTTTCAAGAAAGGCAAGGGCTAGAAGGGATACTTCGTAAAACGGCAAAACAATTTCTGCACTAATGAAGAGACCCAAGATTAAACCCAAACCCGAGACTAAGTGCTTCTGTAATGAGGGGAACAATCACTGAGGCGGAGCAAATCAAGATACTTGGTAGATAAGAAGGCTGGCAAAAGTCGAAAGAAGTGTATTTGATATACATGATGTTGATGTGTACTTTACTAGTACTCCTAGTAGCACGAGGGTATTGGATACCGGTTCGGTTGCTAAGTGATTAGTGACGTGAAATGAAAGCTACGACATAAACGGAGACTAGCTAAAGGCAAGGTGACGATACGTGTTGGAAGTGTTTCCAAGATTGATATGATCAAACGTCGCACGCTCCCTCTACCATCGGGATTGGTGTTAAACCTAAATAATTGTTATTTGGTGCTTGCGTTAAGCATGAACATGATTGGATCATGTTTATTGCAATACGATTATTCATTTAAAGAGAATAATGGTTACTCTATTTTCTTGAATAATCACCGTCAATGGTTTATTGAATCTCGATCATAGTGTTACACATGTTCATAATATTGGTGCCAAAAAGATACGAGTTAAGGATGATAGTACCACTTACTTGTGGCACTGCCGCTTGAGTCATGTTAGTATAAATTGCATGAAGAGGCTCCATGCTGATGGATCTTTGTACTCACCTGATTTCGAATCACTAGTGACATGCAAACCATACCACATGAGCAAGGCCTTGTCTTCATTGAGATGAAAGAAGATAGTAACTTGTTGGAAGTGATACATTTTGATGTATGCAGTCCAATGGGTACTGAGGCACGCAGTGGATATCATTATGTTCTTACTTCACTGACGATTTGAGTAGATACAGGAGTATTTACTTAATGAATCACAAGTCTGAAATGTTGAAAAGTTCAAATCCGTTTCAGAGTGAAGTTCGTCGTAACAAAAGGATAAACTGTCTACGATATGATCATAGAAATGAATATCTGAGTTACGAGTTTTGGTACGCAGTTAAGACAATGTGGAAATTGTTTCGCAGTTCATGCCACCTGGAACATCATAGTGTGATGATGTGTCTGAACGTCATAGCCACGCACTATTTGGTATGGTGCATACTATGATGTCTCTTATCGAATTACCACTATTGTTTATGAGTTATGCATTAGAGACAACCGCACTCACTTTAAATAGGGCACCGCGTATTTCCGTTGAGATGACACAGTATAGACTGAGGTTTAGAGAAATCTAAACTGTCGTTTCTTGAAAGTTTGGGGTTTCGACACTTATGTGAAAAAGTTTCAGTCTGATAAGCTCGAACCCAAAGCGGATGAATGCTTCTTCATAGGGTATCCAAAACAGTTGGGTACATCTCCTATCTCAGATCCGAAAGCAAAGTGTTTGTTTCTAGAAACGGGTCCTTTCTCGAGGAAAGGTTTCTCTCGAAAGAATTGAGTGGGAGGGTAGTAGAACTTGATGAGGTTATTGAACCATCACTTCAACCAGTGTGTAGCAGGGCGCAAGAAGTTGTTCCTGTGGCGCCTACACCAATTGAAGTGAAAGCTGACGATGGTGATCATCGAGCTTCGAATCAAGTTACTACAAACCTCGTAGGTCGACAAGATCGCGTACTGCTGCAGAGTAGTACGGTAACCCTGTCTTGGAGGTCATGTTGTTGAGCAACAGTGAACCTACGAGTTATGGAGAAAGCGATGGTGGGCCCAGATTCCGACAAATGGCTGGAAGCCATGAAATCCGAGAGAGGATCCATGTATGAAAACAAAGTGTAGACTTTGGAAGAACTACTTGATGGTCATAGGACTATTGAGTAAAGATGCATCTTTAAAAGGAAGACAGACGATGATAGTGATAAGTCACTGTTAAGAAAAGCTCGACTTGTCGCAAAGATGTTTTCGACAAGATCAAACAGTCGACTATGATGAGACTTTCTCACTCGTAGCGATGCTAAAAGTCTGTTAGAATTATGTTAGTTGTTGATGCATTATTTATGAAATATTGCACGTAGGATGTCAAAACATTGTTTCCTCGACGGTTTCCTTGAGCAAACATTGTATGTGATACAACCAGGAGGTTTTGTCAATCCTAAAGATACTAGCAAGTATGCAAGCTCCAGTGATCCTTCAATGGACTGGTGCAAGCATCTCGGAGTTGGAATATACACTTTGATGAGATGATCAAAGATTTTGGGTTTGTGCAAGGTTTATGAGAAACTTGTATTTCCAAAGAAGTGAGTGGGAACACTATAGAATTTCTGATAAGTATATGTGGTTGACATATTGTGGATCAGAAGTAATGTAGAATTTCTGTAAAGCATACAAGGTTGTTTGAAAGAAGTTTTCAAAGGAGTACCTGGATTACGCTACTTGAACGTTGAGCATCAAAGATCTATGGAGATAGATCAAAAGCGCTTAATAGAAGTTTCAACAAGATGCATGCCTTGACAAGTTTTTGAAAGAGTTCAAAATAGATCAGCAAAGAAGGAGTTCTTGGTTGCGTTGTGAGGCGTGAATTTGAGTAAGACTCAAAACCCGACCACGGCAGAATAAAGAGAATAGACGAAGGTCGTCTTCTATGCCTTAGCCGTAGAATCTAAAGTATGCCATGTTGTGTACCGCACCTGATGTGTGCCTTGACTCAAAATCTGTTGAGAGGTACAGAGAGTGATCCATGATTGAATCACTAGCAGCGGTCAAAATTTATCCTTAGTAACTTCGATTATGGAGGTGGTTAAAGAGTTCGTCGTAAAGGGTTACGTCGATGCAAGCTTTGACACTAATCCGAATAACTATGAGTAGTGAAACGGATTCGTATAGTAGAGTTTATATATTTGGAGCATTTCCGAATAGCACGTAGTAGCAGCATCTATAAGATGACATAAAGATTTGTAAAGAACGCACGGATCTGAAAGTTTCAGAACCGTTGACTAAAACCTCTCTCACGAGCAAGACGTGATCAGACCCCATAACTATATGGGTGTTGGATTCGTTGGAATCACATGGTGATGTGAACTAGATTATTGACTCTAGTGCAAGTGGGAGACTGTTGGAAATATGCCCTAGAGGCAATAATAAATTAGTTATTATTATATTTCTTAGTTCATGATAATCGTTTATTATCCATGCTATAATTGTATTGATTGGAAACACAATACTTGTGTGGATACATAGACAAAACACTATCCCTAGTAAGCCTCTAGTTGACTAGCTCGTTGATCAAAGATGGTCAAGGTTTCCTGGCCATAGGCAAGTGTTGTCACTTGATAACGGGATCACATCATTAGGAGAATCATGTGATGGACTAGACCCAAACTAATAGACGTAGCATGTTGATCGTGTCATTTTGTTGCTACTGTTTTCTGCGTGTCAAGTATTTGTTCCTATGACCATGAGATCATATAACTCACGGACACCGGAGGAATGCTTTGTGTGTATCAAACGTCGCAACGTAACTGGGTGACTATAAAGATGCTCTACAGGTATCTCCGAAGGTGTTCGTTGAGTTAGTATAGATCGAGACTGGGATTTGTCACTCCGTGTGACGGAGAGGTATCTCGGGGCCCACTCGGTAATACAACATCACACACAAGCCTTGCAAGCAATGTAACTTAATGTAAGTTGCGGGATCTTGTATTACGAAACGAGTAAAGAGACTTGCCGGTAAACGAGATTGAAATAGGTATGCGGATACTAACGATCGAATCTCGGGCAAGTAACATACCGAAGGACAAAGGGAATGACATACGGGATTATATGAATCCTTGGCACTGAGGTTCAAACGATAAGATCTTCGTAGAATATGTAGGATCCAATATGGGCATCCAGGTCCCGCTATTGGATATTGACCAAGGAGTCTCTCGGGTCATGTCTACATAGTTCTCGAACCCGCAGGGTCTGCACACTTAAGGTTCGACGTTGTTTTATGCGTATTTGAGTTATATGGTTGGTTACCGAATGTTGTTCGGAGTCCCGGATGAGATCACGGACGTCACGAGGGTTTCCGGAATGGTCCGGAAACGAAGATTGATATATAGGATGACCTCATTTGGTTACCGGAAGGTTTTCGTGCATTACCGGAAAAGTTTCGGGCTCATCGGTAGTGTACCGGGAGTGCCGGGAGGGGTGTCGGGGACCATCGGGAGGGGTGTGACGCCCCAAGGGGTCTCATGGGCTATGGGAAGAGATAAACCAGCCCCTAGTGGGCTGGAATAAGTTCCCACTAAGGCCCATAAGGTTTGAGAAGGAAAAAACACAAGGTGGAAAGAGTTTCCAAGTGGGAAGGTGGAATCCTACTCCAAGTAGGATTGGAGTAGCACTCCTCCACCTCCAATTTCGGCCAAACCTTTAGGTTTTGAGGCTGCCTCCTCCCCTCCCTCCCACCTATATATACAGAGGTTTTAGAGCTGATTTAAAACGACTTTCTCACGGCTGCCCGACCACATACCTCCATAGTTTTTCCTCTAGATCGCATTTCTGAGGAGCTCGGGCGGAGCCCTGCTGAGACAAGATCATCACCAACCTCCGGAGCGCCGTCACGCTGCCGGAGAACTCTTCTACCTCTCCGTCTCTCTTGCTGGATCAAGAAGGCCGAGATCATCATCGAGCTGTACGTGTGCTGAACGCGGAGGTGCCGTCCGTTCGGTACTAGATCGTGGGACTGATCGCGAGATTGTTCGCGGGGCGGATCGAGGGACGTGAGGACGTTCCACTACATCAACCGCGTTCTCTAACGCTTCTGCTGTACGATCTACAAGGGTACGTAGATCACTCATCCCCTCTCGTAGATGGACATCACCATGATAGGTCTTCGTGCGCGTAGGAAAATTTTTGTTTCCCATGCGACGTTCCCCCAACAATCGAAACAAAGCATTCAACGCATACTCCTAGGGGAAGGGTTGGTAGGTATAAACCATCGCGCGATCCCGACCGCCACACAAAGGATGAAAATCAATAAACTAATCATGCTCAGACTTCATCACATAGCGGTTCACCATACGTGCATGCTACGGGAATCACTAACTTCAACACAAGTATTTCTAGATCCACAACACCTTACTAGTATAACTTCAATATTACCACAACCACAACTCAAAACTAATTGAGATGAATCAAACTTCTCTAACTACTCAATGCACATGAAGGTGGAAGTTTTCATATCCCTTTGGATAACTACCTCTTTTGAGACTACTTTCATAGCATAGATCAACTACCACGCCACGCGCTTCCGTGCTCTAAAAGATAGAAGTGAAACACAAAGAGAAAAATCAACTAGCTCAAAAGATATAAGTGAAACACATGTGAGCTGAATTGCCTAATCAAAGGATATAAGTGAAGCTCGACGAAATCACGGTGAGTGCATGTCTCTCTCTAGGTGTGAAGCAAGGAAGATTTTGACACAACAAAAATAAAAGACTCCTACGATACAAGACGCTCCAAGCAAAACACATAACATGTGGTGAATAAAAATATAGCCCCAAGTAACGTTACCGATGGATTGAAGACGAAAGAGGGGATGACTTCCCGGGGCATCCCCAAGCTTAGGCTTTTTCGGCATCCTTGAATCAACTTGGGGTGCCTTGGGCATCCCCAAGCTTGAGCTCTTGCCACTCTTTATCTCTTTGTCCATAAGAACTTCTCTCAAAACTTGAAAACTTCACAACACGAAACTTAAACAGAAACTCGTGATATCATTAGTATAAGAAAGCAAATCACCACTTCCTTAGGTACTGTAGCAAACTTAAATTCTACTTATGTTGATGTTGGGTTACTATATTTTCAATCTTCCATGGCTAATACCCCCCGATACTATCCATAGTTTCATCAAAATAAGCAACCAACTCAACAAAAATAGAATCTGTTAACAGCAGACCAGTCTGTAGCAATCTGTATACTTCGTATACTTCTGGTACTTCAAAAATACAAAAGTACGACAGTCTGAAGAATTTGCATAGCAATCAACAGCAAAAATAATCAACTCAAAAACTCTTACAGAAAAAAATGAAAGTTCTTTTCGTGAGCAGAAAGTTCCTGTCTTTTCCAGCATGACCAAACGATCATCCCCAAGACTAATCATAACGGTTTCACTTGGCACAAACGCAAAAAGAAACACAAAAAACACAATCGTAACAGAATTATGAAAGTGTGGAAAACACAAAACAGAAAGAAAAAGGATTGATTTGTTGGGTTGCCTCCCAACAAGCGCTATTGTTTAACGCCCTTAGCTAGGCATCAATGATGCTCACACAAAAGACAAGAGTTGAAGCACAATGAGAGCATCATAAAGCATGTGAAAATCACATCTAAGTCTAACATACTTCCTACGCATAGGCATTTTATAGGAAAACAAATTGTCAAGACAACCAATAGTTGCCATATGCAAGGAAGAAGAAAGAGACAATAGCAATCTCCACATAACGAGAGGTAATTTTGTATCATGAAAGTTTCTACCACAATATTTTCCTCTCTCATAGCAATTACATGTGGGATCATATTCCAATTCAACAATGTAACTATCACATAGAATATTCTTTTCATGATCCACATGCATGCAAAGCTGACGCTCTTCAAAAATAGTGGGATTATCATCAACTAAAGTCATGACTTCTCCAAACCCACTTTCAATATTATTGCAAATATCATATTCATCATGAGTCTTAAATAAATTTTCAAGATCATAAGAAAAATCATCGCCCCACTCATGATCATTGCAACAAGTAGTGGAAAAAGCAAAACTAGCATCCCCAAGCTTAGGGTTTTGCATATTCTTAGCATGATTGTCACTAATAGACTTTATAGTGAAACCATTGCAATCGTGCTTTTCATCCAAGGAGCCCTCATGAATCACTTCATAAATTTCTTCCTCATAATTTTCAGATTCACGAATCTCAAGCAAAACTCCATAAAGATAGTCAAGTGCACTCAACTCACTAGCAATTGGATCAACATAATTGGATCTCTTAAAGAGATTAGCAAGTGGATGAGGATCCATATCACTAGATTTTCAGCAAGCGAAGATGCAAGCATATTGAAGGCACATGGCACACAAGCGAATAGAAAGCAAGCGAGAAAAAAAGGGCGAACGAAAAAGGCAAACAAAAAAAGGGCAAATTGGTGAAGTGGGGGAGAGGAAAACGAGAGGCAACTAGCAAACAAAGTAAATGCAAGACATGAGTTTGCGACACTTACTTGGATAGATCTTGACTTGATCTCTCCCCAGCAACGGCGCCAGAAATCCTTCTGCTGCTGCAACAAAAGACCTTTCCCGGCAACGGCGCCAGAAATCCTTCTGCTGCTGGCTATGCCTATAGGGATTTCCTTGGCAAATATGCTAAGGATTCCCCCGCGGCCTTGGAGCCTTGCGTTGGTGTTCCCTTGAAGAGGAAAGGGTGATGTAGCACATCGGCGGTAAGTATTTCCCTCAGTTTGAGAACCAAGGTATCAATCCAGTAGGAGGATCGCGTCAAGTCACAAGTACTTGCACAAACACAAAGAGCTTGCACCCAACGCTATGAAGGGGTTATCAATCCCTTATATATTGTTTGTAAAGTGAGAACTGAAAGCAAAAGTAAACAAAGCAAAGTAAAAGTAAAAGCTGAGATGATAGTTGTGAATAGACCAGGGGGACGTAGTGTTCACTAGTGGCTTCTCTCATGAAAGCAAGTAGACGGTGGGTGAATGAATTACTGTCGAGCAATTGATAGAACCGCGCAAAGTCATGACGTTATCTATGGCAATGATCATATCTATATGCATCACGTCCAAAACAAGTAGACCGATACTTTCTGCATCTACTACTATTACTCCACACGTCGACCGCTATCCAGCATGCATCTAGTGTATTGAGTTCATAAGAACAGAGTAATGCCTTAAGCAAGATGGCATGATATAGATGGACAATCTCAAATCTATGATGAAAGCCCATCTTGTTACCCTTGATGGCAACAACATGATGCGTGCCTTTCTGCCCCTTCTGTCACTGGGAAAGGTCACCGCACGGTATGAACCCAAAACCAAGCACTTCTCCCATTGCAAGAATCATAGATCTAGTTGGCCAAACAAAACCCAAGACTCGGAGAGACTTACAAGGATATCAAATCATGCATATAAGAAATCAGCAAAGACTCAAATATAATTCATAGATAATCTGATCACAAATCCACAATTCAGCGGATCTCGACAAACACACCGCCAAATAGGATTACATCGGATAGATCTCCATGAAGATCATGGAGAACTTTGTATTGAAGATCCAAGAAAGAGAAGAAGCCATCTAGCTACTAACTACGGCCCCATAGGTCTGAAGTAGACTACTCACGAGTCATTGGAGAGGCAATGATGTTCATGTAGAAGCCCTCCAGCTCCAAAGTCCCCTCCGGCAGGGCACCGGGAAGGGTCTCCAGATGAGATCTCGTGGAAACGGAAGCTTGCGGCAGCAGAAAAGTGGTTTCGTGGACGCCCTGATTTTTTCTGGGATTTTAGGGAATATATAGGCCAAAGAGCTACGGCAGGGGAGCGCTAGGGAGGCCACAAGCCTGGTGGCCGCGGGCCCCCTGGCCGCGGCAACATGGCTTGTGGGCTCCCTGTGGGCCTCCTCCTTGGCCCTCAAGTCCCCCGATCTTCTTCTGTTCTGGAAAAAAATATTTCGGGGATTTTATTCCGTTTGGACTCCGTTCCAAAATCAGATCTAGAAAGAGTCAAAAACACATAAAAAACAGGAACTGCCACTTGGCACTGAATTAATAAGTTAGTCCCCAAAAAGATATAAAAGGTATATAAAACATCCAAAGTTGACAAGATAACAACATGAAACCATCAAAAATTATAGATACGTTTGAGACGTATCAATGTCTACTACACAACCTTCTCCTTGTAGACGTTGTTGGGCCTCCATGTGGAGAGGTTTGTAGGACAATAACTATTTTCCCTCAAGTGGGTGACCTAAGGTTTATCAATCCGCAGGAGGCATAGGATGAAGATGGTCTCTCTCGAGCAACCCTGCAGCCAAATAACAAAGAGTCTCTTGTGTCCCCAACACACCCAATACAATGGTAAGTTGTATAGGTGCACTAGTTCGGTGAAGAGATGGTGATACAAGTGCAATATGGATGGTAGATATAGGTTTTTGTAATCTGAAATTACAAAAATAGCAAGGTAACTAGTAACAAAAGTGAGCACAAACGGTATTGCAATGAGTGGAAACAAGGCTTAGGGTTCATACTTTCACTAGTGAAGTTCTCTCAACAATGATAACATAATTGGATCATATAACTAGCCCTGAACATGCAACAAAGAGTCACTCCAAAATCACTAATAGCGGAGAACAAACGAAGAGATTATTGTCGGGTACGAAACCACCACAAAGTTATTCTTTCTGATCGATCTATTCAAGAGTTCGTACTAGAATAACACCTTAAGATACATATCAACCAAGACCCTAATGTCACCTAGATACTCCATTGTCAACTCAAGTATCCGCGGTCATGATTATACGATATGCATCACACAATCCGAGAATCATCTATTCAACCAACACATACAACTTCAAAGAGTGCGTTTCTACCGGAGAGTCAAAACGTGTGCCAACCCCTATGCATAGGTTCCCAATGTCACGAACCCGCAAGTTGATCACCAAAACATACATCGAGTACTCACATGAATCAAACGTGTACCAACCCATATGCATAGGTTCCCAATGTGACAAACCCGCAAGTTGATCACCGCAGATAGACACGTGCACGACATACATAAAGTGTTATCAAAGACTCAATCCGATAAGATAACTTCAAAGGGGAAACTCAATTCACTAGAAGAAGGGAGAGGGGGAAGAATATCATAATATCCAACTATAGTAGCAAAGCCCACGGTACATCGAGATCAAAACATCTCAAGAACACGAGACACAGAGATCAAACACATAGCTACTGGTATATACCCTCAGCCCCGAGGGAGAACTACTCCCTCCTCGTCATGGACATCGCCGGGATGATGAAGATGGCACCGGAGATTGATTACCCCTCCAGCAGGGTGCCGGAACGGGCTCCAGATTGGTTTTTGGTGGCTACAGAGGCTTGCGGCGGCGGAACTCCCGATCTAGGTTTCTTTCTGGAGGTTTCCATATTTACAAGACGAGATGGCGTCGAGAACAAGTCAGGGGGACCCACGAGGGAGTCACAAGCCCTTGGGGCGCGGCCAGGGGAGTGGGGGCGCCCCATAGGCTTGTGGCTTCCTCGGGACTCTTCTCCCATATCTTTTTCTTCCGGTATTTTTGATATTTTCCGGAGAAAATCTTTTTGGGGATTTTCTTCCGTTTGGACTTTGTTTCAAAATCTCCTCTGAAAGGGGTCAAAAACATGGAAAAAAGCAGGAACTGGCACTTGGCACTGAGTTAATAAGTTAGTCCCAAAAAATATGTAAAAGGCATGCAAAACATCCAAAGTTTGACAAGATAATAGCATGAAATCATCAAAAATTATAGATACGTTGAAGACGTATCATGGCCATGCACGCATCTTTTTCTACATGCATCATGCAAGTCCAATGAAAGCGAGGATGCTACATTATTGCCTCGGAAATTGAATATGTGAGAAACACTTCATTGGCTAGTTAGAACTAGTGTCATCCACTCACAATTCACCTTGGTTGATGAGATTTCAGATTTGAGCCCTATAAACCGGAAAGGAGGGAGTATCCAAAGACACCATTTATTGATCTTCCTACGTTCGAGGGAAGCCCAAGATAATGTCGAGCAAGTGCCTCATTTAGGATTCAAAGAAGTTGATTTATTGGAGTTCTAGTCTATTCAACACACCTCTTCCCAAAGTACACGCAAGATTTGTCGGAGTTAACTTGTTCCTGAGACGTGTTGCAATATGTCTAGGATCATTTTCAGCCATGTGATATGTTGCTCGTCCCCCTTAATAAACAATAAATAATCGTCGATGAACAAATGATAATGTACCCTTCGGTCCATCACAATGATTTGGATGCCTTTCCTCTATCCCAAACTTGCCTTGTGCTTCAAGAGACATGATAATCCCTCTCCAACCATAAGGAAGAGGTAATGGGAAATGCCCCCTGTTGTTGCCCCTCGATGGAATAAAATCATAAGTCTGGCCTCCATTAAACAAAACTGAAAATGACATGAACCTTGCCCCCGCATATTTGACTCAACAAAACATTGATAGAAACCCAAATTTAGAATGATGGATTCGACATACTGCCATTCCGAGCAATCATACAGTTTATTCATATCTAACTTGATAGCACAATGACTATTATTCTTACTTATAATGGTTTTCATGAAATGCAAACAATCGCATGATGTGATCACATTATCTGGTATAAGGCGACTCGAAACATTCATAGGTTACTCTTGAAATATAATTTTAGGAAGAATCTGCTTCTGACGGTTAGCAAATACTTTTGAGGCGGCTTCGCAAATCATGTTGCATTAGGTAATAGGATGGAACTGGGTTGACTAGCATGGGAAGCATAACATTGAACATCATGTTGTTCTATGCAGCAGAGTCTTCTTCCTTCAAAATATGAATCACGATTTTTGTTACTCTCTCGCCACAAAAATACCAATACTTTTGGAAAAAATAAGGAAGGAAACCAACATGTCTTGGTTCCTTAGGTGGAACATCTAGAAGTGTGTAGCTTTAACTTCTTGTTCAGTGTATATTTTCTCAAATTTCATTCATAGAATCTGAAACCTCACAAGGTATATGGTATAACACCTTCTCAATCCCGATGATCCCCTCCGATGTGTACAAGTGTCCATAAAAATAACTCCCATTTTCTCTAAATCCGCCATATCTTAAAATATTGCGACATCATCTTGCATCAACTTCTCAACTCAATATTTCTTCTTGACTATGCTAGTAGTGCGATGCAAAAACTTGATGTTCCGGACCCACTCGACAAGCCATTAAACACAAGCCATCAGACACCAAATAATCTCCCCCTTGTAAAATCATCTAAATCTCATCTCCTTGATTTTCAACTCTTCATATTATGGCCTCATCTGTGATTCCACTGCTCTCAATGTTGGAAATATGCCCTAGAGGCAATAATAATTAGTTAATATTATATTTCCTTGTTCATAATAATCGTTTATTATCCATGCTAGAATTGTATTGATTGAAAACTCAAATACATGTGTGGATACATAGATAACACACTGTCCCTAGTGAGCCTCTAGTTGACTAGTTTGTTGATCAAAGATGGTCAAGGTTTCCTGGCCATAGGCAAGTGTTGTCACTTGATAACGGGATCACATTATTAGGAGAATCATGTGATGGACAAGACCCAAATTATATACGTAGCATATTGATCGTGTCATTTTATTGCTATTGTTTTCTGCGTGTCAAGTATTTGTTCCTATGACCATGAGATCATATAACTCACTAGCACCAGAGGAATGCCTTGTGTGCATCAAACGTCACAACGTAACTGGGTGACTATAAAGGTGCTCTACAGGTATCTCTGAAGGTGTCCATTGAGTTAGTATGGATTAAGACTGGGTTTTGTCACTCCGTGTGACGGAGAGGTATCCCGAGGCCCACTCGGTAATACAACATCACACACAAGCCTTGCAAGCAATGTGACTAAGTTTAAGTCACGGGATCTTGTATTATGGAATGAGTAAAGAGACTTGCCGGTAACGAGATTGAAATAGGTATGCGGATACCGACGATCGAATCTCGGGCAAGTAACATACCGAAGGACAAAAGGAATGACATACGGGATTATATGAATCCTTGACACTGAGGTTCAACCGATAAGAACTTCGGAGAATATGTAGGATCCAATATGGCATCCAGGTCCCGCTATTGGATATTGACCGAGGAGTACCTCGGGGCATGTCTACATAGTTCTCGAACCTGCAGGGTCTGCACACTTAAGGTTCGGCAATGTTTTAGTACAGTTGAGTTATATGCGTGGTTACCGAATGTTGTTCGGAGTCCTGGATGAGATCACAAACGTCACGAGGGTTTCCGGAATGGTCCGGAGATGAAGATTGATATATAGGATGAATTCATTTGGTTACCGGAAAGTTTTCAGGCATTACCGGGAATGTACCCGGAGTGACGAATGGGTTCCGGAAGTTCACCGGGAGGGGGGGCAACCCTCCCGGGGGAAGCCGAAAGGACTTATGGGTGGTGCACTAGCCCTTAGTGGGCTGGTGGGACAGCCCAATAAGGCCTATGCGCCATAAGCAAAAAAACCAAAGAAAGAAAAAAAAGGTGGGAAGGAAGAGGAGGACTCCACTTTCCAATCCTATTTTGACTAGGATTGGAGTAGGAGTCCTACTCCTCCCCTTGGCCGGCGCACCTTGAGGGTTTGGCCCTCAAGGCAAGTCCCTCCCCCTCCCTCCTATATATACTGGTGTTTTAGGGCTGATTTGAGACAACTTTTGCCACGACAGCCCGACCACAAACACCGCGGTTTTTCCTCTAGATTGTATTTCTGCGGAGCTCGGGCGGAGCCCTGCAGGAGTAGATCCTTCACCACCACCGGAGCACTGTCATGCTGCCGGAGAACTCATCTACTTCTCTGTCTTGATTGCTGGATCAAGAAGGCCGAGATCATCGTCGACCTGTATGTGTGCCGAACACGGAGGTGCCGTCCGTTCGGCACTAGATCGTAGCGGATCGTGGGATGGATCGCGGGGCGGATCGAGGGACGTGAGGACGTTCCACTACATCAACTGCGTTTCTTAACGCTTCCTGCTGTGCAATCTACAAGGGTACGTAGATCCAACTCTCCTCTCGTAGATGGACATGACCATGATAGGTCTTCGTGTGCGTAGGAAATTTTTTGTTTCCCATGCGATGTTTCCCAACAGTGGCATCATGAGCTAGGTTGATGCATAGATGTTATCTCAAGTAGAACACAAATGGTTTTGGGGACGGTGATGTTCGATTTGATGCCCTCCTTAGTCTTTTCTCTATTCGGGGGTATTGTTGGATTGAAGCGGCCCGAACCGACATTATTCATACGCTTACGAAAGACTGGTTTCATCGCTTGACATGTGATACATCTCAAAGTATCTATAATTTTTGATGGTTTCACGCTGTTATCTTGTCTTATTTGGTAGTTTTATGTACCTTTTATATCTTTTTTGGGACTAACTTATTAATTCAGTGCCAAGTGCCAGTTCCAGTTTTTTTCCGTGTTTTTGACTCTTTTGAGATCTGATTTTGGAACGGAGTCCAAACGGAAGAAAAACCCTGAAATGATTTTTTCCTGAAAGGAAGAATACCATGGGGCTTTTGGGCCAAGCCAGGTGGGCTCCAGGGAGCCCACAAGCCCCCACTCTGCCACCAGGGGGGAGGCGGCGGTGGGCAGGCTTGTGGCCGCCCTGGCCGCCCCCTGACCTAGGTCTTTGGCCTATAAATTCCAAATACACCGCAAAAAATCAGGGGAGCCTCGAAAATACTTTTCCGCCGCCACAAGCTTCCGTTTCCGCGAGATCTCATCTGGAGACCGTTCCCAGCGCCCTGCCGAAGGGGACTTTGGAGTTGGAGGGCTTCTTCATCATCATCATCGCCCCTCCAATGACTCGTGAGTAGTTCACTTCAGACCTATGGGTCCGTAGTTAGTAGCTAGATGGCTTCTTCTCTCTCTTGGATCTTCAATACAAAGTTCTCCATGATCTTCATGGAGATCTATCCGATGTAATCTTCTTTGGCGGTGTGTTTGTCGAGATCCAATGAATTGTGGATTTGTGATCAGATTATCTATGATATATATTTGAGTCTTTGCTGATTTCTTATATGCATGATTTGATATCCTTGTAAGTCTCTCCGAGTCTTGGGTTTTGTTTGGCCAACTAGATCTATGATTCTTGCAATGGGAGAAGTGCTTGGTTTTGGGTTCTACCATGTGGCGACCTTTGCCAGTGACAGTAGGGGTAGCAAGGCACACATCAAGTAGTTGCCATCAAGGGTAAAAAGATGGGGTTTTTATCATTGGTTTGAGATTATCCCTCTACATCATGTCATCTTGCTTAAGGCGTTACTCTGTTCTTATGGACTTAATACACTAGATGCGTGCTGGATAGCGGTCGACGTGTGGAGTAATAGTAGTAGATGCAGAAAGTATCGGTCTACTTGTTTCGGACATGATGACTATAGATATAATCATTGCATAGATATCGTCACGACTTTGCGTGGTTCTATCAATTGCTCGACAGTAATTTGTTCACCCACTGTCTACTTGCTTTCATGAGAGAAGCCACTAGTAAACACTACGGCCCCCGGGTCTATTCACATCCATCGTTTACACCTCCGCTTTTACTTTGCTTTGTTACTTTGTTGCTTTCAATTCTCACTTGGCAAACAATATATAAGGGATTGACAACCCCTTCATAGCGTTGGGTGAAAGCTTTTGTGTTTGTGCAGGATCTTGAGATACTCCTCCGCCGGATTGATACCTTGGTTCTCAAACTGAGGGAAATACTTACCGTCGCTGTGCTACATCACCCTTTCCGCTTCGAGGGAACACCAACGCAAGGCTCCAAGGCCATGGGGAAAATCCTTTGCATACTTGCCTAGGAAGTCCCTTAAGGCGTAGCCGCAGCTGAAGGATTCCTGGTGCCGTCGACACAACTATTTATGGCGCCGTTGCAAGGGATACATAGCAAACATCAGAAGTATTTCTGGCGCCGTTGCCGGGGAGGAGAAAACAAGATCTATCCAAGTAGGTCTCACAAACTCTTCTCTTGCATTTACTTTTGTTGCCAGTTGCCTCTCGTTTTCCTCTCCGCCACTTCACATTTGCCGTTTTCGTTCGCCTTTCTCCTTCGCCGTTTTCTTTTGCCTTTTTGCTGTCTTCTTTTGCCCGTTTCACTCTCTCTTCCTGCTCGTTTGTGTGTGAGATAGTCCATCAATGGCTAGACCCACCACTCCAAATGACACCCCTGAAAATGAAGTTCTGAATTTCAGGCAGAATGAGTAAGAAAAATTGAAGGACGCTTGGTACAGGACTTGCAATGCTCAAAGTAGATCTACTCGTAAGCAATCCACTACCGTCCTCCTTCGTAGTTTCTATGTTGGAATTTCTCCTTGGAATAGGTATATCCATGATACCATTGTAGGCGGGAACTTTTTGGGGAGCCATACAGTTGACTCCTATAGAGCTATCATTAATTTGGTAGGCTCACCCCCGCTCATGGTTAATGTAACTATCTCGACCTTGGACCACGTGATGCAAAGGCTTGACGCTATTGAAAACAAAATTGCCACAGTTGAACTTATTGAGGGTTTGGATAGAAAGATCCACAATCAAATTTCTCAGGACGGATCCAAAGTGGGAAACTTTTTGAAAAATTTAAAGGAGAAGGAACTTATAGTTAATGATTCTTCTAGAATTGGCAAATTAGAAGATGTCATAACCAACTTGGGTTCCGCTTTTGCCGTTGTGCAAAATACTCCAAATCTTACTCTCAAAAAGACTGTCAAGCCTGTTTTAGTTCCTAAAGCTAGTGGTGAGTCATCTAATAAAGATGTATATCTTAAGATGATAAATGATCACACTACCTATGGTTTGAGCACCAAAGATGACTATACGCGATTCCATCACTTTCGCCTAGCTAAGGGCGTTAAACAAAAGCGCTTGTTGGGAGGCAACCCAATGAATCTATCATTTTTCTTTCTGTTTTGTGTTTTCCACACTTTCATAATTCTGTTATGATTGTGTTTTTGTGTTTCTTTTTTGCGTTTGTGCCAAGCAAAACCGTTCTGATTAGTCTTGGGGATGATCGTTTGGTCATGCTGGAAAAGACAGAAACTTTCTGCTCACGAAAAGAATTTTCATTTTTTCTGTAAGATATTTTGAGTTGATTCTTTTTGCTGCTGATTTCTAGGAAAATTCTCCAGACTGTCGTAATTTTTTCAGAATTTTTGAAGTACCATAGGTATACGAAATAGACAGATTGCTACAGACTGGTGTGCTGTTAACAAATTCTGTTTTTGTTGTGTTGGTTGCTTATTTTGATGAAACTATGGATAGTATCGGGGGGTATTAGCCATGGAAGATTGAAAGTACAGTAACCCAACATCAGCACAAGTAGAGTTTAAGCTTACTACAGTACCTAAGGAAGTGGTGGTTTGCTTTCTTGTACTAATGTTATCACGAGTTTCTGTTTAAGTTTCGTGTTGTGAAGTTTTCAAGTTTTGGGTGAAGTTCTTATGGACAAAGAGATAAAGAGTGGCAAGAGCTCAAGCTTGGGGATGCCCAAGGCACCCCAAGAGATTCAAGGATGCCGTAAAAGCCTAAGGTTGGCGATGTCCCGGGAAGGCATCCCCTCTCTCGTCTTCAATCCATCGGTAACGTTACTTGGGGCTATATTTTTATTCACCACATGTTATGTGTTTTTGCTTGGAGCGTCTTGTATCGTAGGAGTCTTTTATTTTGTTGTGTCACAATCATCCTTGCTGCACACCTAGAGAGAGAGACATGCACACACCGTGATTTTGTCGAGCTTCACTTATATCTTTTGGTAGACAATTCAGCTCACATGTGCTTCACTTATATCTTTTGAGCTAGATACTTTTGCTCTATGTGCTTCACTTATATATTTTATAGCGCAGCGGTGCATGGATTGGTAGTTGATCTATGCTTTGAAAGTAGTCTCAAAAGGGGTAGTTATCCAAAGGGATACGAAAACTTCCACCTTCATGTGCATTGAATAGTTAGAGAAGTTTGATTCATCTCAATTAGTTTTGAGTTGTGGTTATGGTAATATTGAAGTCATGCTAGTAAGGTGTTGTGGATCTAGAAATACTTGTGTTGAAGTTAGTGATTCCCGTAGCATGCACGTATGGTGAACGGCTATGAGATGAAATCTGAGCATGATTAGTATATTGATTGTCATCCTTTGTGTGGCGGTCGGGATCGCGCGATGGTTTATACCTACCAACCCTTCCCCTAGGAGTATGCGTTGAATGCTTTGTTTCGATTACTAATAAATTTTTTGCAACAAGTATATGAGTTCTTCATGACTAATGTTGAGTCCATGGTTTAGATGCACTTTCACCTTCCACCATCACTATCTTCTTAGTGTCGTGCAACTTTCGCCGGTGCACAAAACCCACCATTAGCCTCCCTCAAAACAGCCACCATACCTACCTACTATGGCTTTTTCAAAGTCATTTCGAGATATATTGCCATGCAACTACCACCATGACATGTGCCACCACGTCTACTTTGCCTTTGCATGATCGTAAGATAGCTAGCATGATGTTTCCATTGATGTCTATGCCATGCTAGATCATTGCCACGGTACACTACCGAAGGCATTCCATATAGAGTCATCGTTACTCTAAGTTTTGAGTTAAAAGTGTGATGATCATCATTAATGGAGCATTGTCCCATGTGAGGAAATAAAAAGAGGCCAAAGAAGCCCACACAAAAAAAGAGGCCAAAGAGCCCACCAAAAAAAAAGAGAAAAACAGAGAAGGGACAATGCTACCACTTTTTCCACACTTGTGCATATTAAGCACCATGATCTTCATGATTGAGAGTCTCTCGTTTTTTCACCACCATATAGCTAGTGGGAAATTTTTATTATATAACTTGGCTTGTATATTCCAATGATAGGCTTCCTCAAAATTGCCTTAGGTCTTCGTGAGCAAGCAAGTTGGATGCACACCCACTAGTTTTCTTTAAGAGCTTTCACATACTCGTAGCTCTAGTGCATCATTTGTATGGCAATCCCTACTCATTCACATTGATATCTATTGATGACCATCTCCACAGCTCATTGATATGCCTAGTTAATGTGACTATCTTCTCCTTTTTTTGTCTTGCAACCTCCACTACATTCCGCACCATCTATAGTGCTATAACCATGGCTCACGCTCATGTATTGCGTGAGAGTTGAAAAGGTTTGAGAAAGTAAAGGTGTGAAACAATTACTTGGCCAATACCGGGGTTGTGCATGATTTAAATTCGTTGTGCAATGATGATAGAGCATAGCCAGACTATATGCTTTTGTAGGGATAACTTTCTTTTGGCCTTGTTATTTTGAAAGTTCATGATTACTTTGCTAGTTTGCTTGAATTATTATTGTTTCCACATCAATAGAAAACTATTGTTTTGAATCTAATGGATCTGAACATTAACGTCACATAAGAGGAATTACAAAGGACACCTATGCTAGGTAGCATGAAAGCATCAAAAATTCATTCTTATCACTTCCCTACTCGAGGACGAGCAGGAGTTAAGCTTGGGGATGCTTGATACGTCTCAAACGTATCTATAATTTTTGATGGTTTCACGTTGTTATCTTGTCTTCTTTGGTTGTTTTATGTACCTTTTATATCTTTTTTGGGACTAACTTATTAATTCAGTGCCAAGTGCCAGTTCCTGTTTTTTCCGTGTTTTTGACTCTTTTCAGATCTGATTTTGGAACGGAGTCCAAACGGAAGAAAAACCCCGAAATGATTTTTTCCCAAAAGTAAGAAGACCAGGGGCTTTTGGGCCAAGCCAGGTGGGCTCACAAGCCCCCACTCCGCCACCAGGGGGAGGCGGCGGTGGGCAGGCTTCTGGCCTCCCTGTCCGCCCCCTGACCTAGGTCTTTGGACTATAAATTCCCAAATATTCCACAAAAAATCAGTGGAGCCTCGAAAATACTTTTCCGCCGCCTCAAGCTTCCGTTTCTGCGAGATCTCATCTGGAGACCCTTCCCGGCGCCCTGTCGGAGGGGACTTTGGAGTTGGAGGGCTTCTTCATCATCATCATCGCCCCTCCAATGACTCATGAGTAGTTCACTTCAGACCTACGGGTCTGTAGTTTGTAGCTAGATGGCTTCTTCTCTCTCTTGGATCTTCAATACAAAGTTCTCCATGATCTTCATGGAGATCTATCCGATGTAATCTTCTTTGGCGGTGTGTTTGTCGAGATCCGATGAATTGTGGATTTGTGATCAGATTATCTATGATATATATTTGAGTCTTTGCTGATTTATTATATGCATGATTTGATATCCTTGTAAGTCTCTCTGAGTCTTGGGTTTTGTTTGGCCAAGTAGATCTATGATTCTTGAAGTGGGAGAAGTGCTTGGTTTTGGGTTCTACCATGTGGTGACCTTTCCCAGTGACAGTAGGGGCAACAAGGCACACATCAAGTAGTTGCCATCAAGGGTAAAAAGATGGGGTTTTTATCATTAGTTTGAGATTATCCCTCTACATCATGTCATCTTGCTTAAGGCGTTACTCTTTTCTTATGGACTTAATACACTAGATGCATGCTGGATAGCGGTCGACGTGTGGAGTAATAGTAGTAGATGTAGAAAGTATCGGTCTACTTGTTTCAGACGTGATGCCTATAGATATAATCATTGCATAGATATCGTCACGACTTTGCGCGGTTCTATCAGTTGCTCGACAGTAATTTTTTCACCCACCATCTACTTGCTTTCATGAGAGAAGCCACTAGTAAACACTACGGCCCCCGGGTCTATTCACATCCATCGTTTACACCTCCGCTTTTACTTTGCTTTGTTACTTTGTTGCATTCAGTTCTCACTTGGCAAACAATCTATAAGGGATTGACAACCCCTTCATAGCATTGGGTGCAAGCTTTTGTGTTTGTGCAGGATCTTGAGATACTCCTCCGCCGGATTGATACCTTGGTTCTCAAACTGAGGGAAATACTTACCGTCGTTGTGCTACATCACCCTTTCCGCTTCGAGGGAACACCAATGCAAGGCTCCAAGGCCACGGGGGAAATCCTTTGCATACTTGCCTAGGAAGTCCCTTAAGGCGTAGCCGTAGCTGAAGGATTCCTGGTGCCGTCGACACAACTATTTCTGGCGCCGTTGCAAGGGATACACAACAAACATCAACATGCAACCTCGTTGCATAAAGATGACTAGCGGGTCTCGGTTTCTTCAACTTTAGTTGAGTTGGTTTTGACCGAGGCGATCCTTGGAGAGGTTAAATAGTAATTTGCACATATCCGTTGTGGTTTTTGCGTAAGTAAGATGCGACCTACTAGATACCCATAGCAGCCACGTAAAACATGCAACAACAATTAGAGGACGTCTAACTTGTTTTTTCAGGGTATGCTGGTGATATGATATGGCCAATGACGTGATGTGATATATTTGATGTATGAGATGATCATGTTGTAATAGTTAATATCGACTTGCACGTCGATGGTACGGCAACCGGCAGGAGCCATAGGGTTGTCTTTAAACTAACGTTTGTGTTTGCAGATGCGTTTACTATATTGCTAGGATGTAGCTTTGGTAGTAATAGCATAAGTAGCACGACAACCCCGATGGCGACACGTTGATGGATATCATGGTGTGGCGCCGGTGACAAGAAGATCGTACCGGTGATTTGGTGATGGAGATCAAGAAGCACATAATGATGGCCATATCATGTCACTTATGAATTGCATGTGATGTTAATCCTTTTATGCACCTTATTTTGCTTAGAACGACGGTAGCATTATGAAGTGATCTCTCACAAAAATTTCAAGACAAAATTGTGTTCTCCCCGACTGTGCACCGTTGCGACAGTTCGTCGTTTCGAGACACCACGTGATGATCGGGTGTGATAGACTCAACATTCACATACAACGGGTGCAAAACAGTTGCACACGCGGAACACTCGGGTTAAACTTGACGAGCCTAGCATGTGCAGACATGGCCTCGGAACACAAGAGACCGAAAGGTCGAGCATGAATCATATAGTTGATATGATTAGCATAGAGATGCTTACCACTGAAGCTATACTCAACTCACGTGATGATCGGACTTGAGTTAGTGGATTTGGATCATGTACCACTCAAATGACTAGAGAGATGTACTTTTTGAGTGGGAGTTCTTAAGTAATATGATTAATTGAACTAATTATCATGAACATTGTCTAATGGTCTTTGCAAATTACGATGTAGCTTGCGCTATAGCTCTACTGTTTTTATATGTTCCTCGAGAAAATTTAGTTGAAAGTTGATAGTAGCAAATTTGCGGTCTGAGTCCGTAAAACTGAGGATCGTCCTCATTGCTGCGCAGAAGGCTTATGTCCTTAATGCACCACTCGGTGTGCTGCACCTCGAGCGTCGTATGTGGATGTTGCGAACATGTGACATACACGTTTTTGATGACTACGTGATAGTTTAGTGCGCAATACTTAATGGCTTAGAAGCAAGGCGCCAAAGACGTTTTTGAAAACGTCGCGGAACATAAGAGATGTTCTAAGAGATGAAATTGAGATTTCATGCTCGTGCCCTTGTTGAGAGGTATAAGACCTCCGACAAGATTCTTTGCCTACAAAGTAAAGGAGAAAAGCTCAAATCGTTGAGCATGTTCTCAGATTGTCTGAGTACAACAATCGTTTGAATCAAGTGGGAGTTAATCTTCCAGATGAGATAGTGATGGTTCTCCAAAGTCAATGCCACTAAGCTGCTAGAGCTTCGTGATGAACTATAAACAAATCAAGGATAGATATGATGATCCTTGAGTGATTCGCAATGTTTGACACTACGAAAGTAGAAATCAAGAAGGAGCATCAATTGTTGATGGTTAGTAAAACCACTAGTTTCAAGAAGGGCGAGGCCTAGAAGGTATACTTCATGAAACAGAAAACCAGTTGCTGCTCTAATGAAGAAACCCAAAATTGAACCCAAACCCGAGACTAAGTGTTTGTATTATGAGGAGAATGTTCACTGAGGCAGAGCTACCCTAGATACTTGGTAGATAAGAAGGCTGGCAAAGTCGACAGAAGTACATTTGATATACATGATATTGATGTATACTTTACTAGTACTACTAGTAGCACGAGGGTATTGGATACCGGTTCGGTTGCTAAGTGATTAGTAACTTGAAATGAAAGCTACGGTATAAACGGAGACTAGCTAAAGGCGAGGTGACGATACGTGTTGGAAGTGTTTCCAAGGTTGATGTGATCAAACATCGCACGCTCCCTCTATCATCGGGATTTGTGGTAAAACCTAAATAATTGTTATTTGGTGTTTGCGTAGAGCATGAACATGATTGGATCGTGTTTATTGCAATACGATTATTCATTTAAAGAGAATAATAGTTATTCTATTTTCTAGAATAATTACCCTCAATGGTTTACTGAATCTCGATCGTAGTGTTACACATGTTCATAATATTGGTGCCAAAAGATATAAAGTAATAATGATAGTACCACTTAGTTGTGGCACTTCCACTTGAGTCATGTTGGTGTAAAATGCATGAAGAAGCTCCATGCTGATGGATCTTTGTACTCACTCATTTTTGAAACGTTTGAGACATGCAAACCATACCTGTTGGTGTAAACGCATGAAGAAACTCCATGCGGATAGATCGTTTGGATTCACTTGATTTTGAATCACTTGAGACATGCAAATCATGCCACATGAAACAAGAGAGTAACTTGTTGGGAGTAATGCATTTTTCATGTATGCAGTCCAATAAGTGCTGAGGCACGCAGTGGATATCGTTATGTTCTTACTTCACTGACGATTTGAGTAGATACAGGAGTATTTACTTGATGAATCACAAGTCTGAAATGTTGAAAAGTTCAAAGTTGTTTCAGAGTGAAGATCGTCATGACAAGAGGATAAACTGTCTACGATATGATCATAGAGATGAATATCTGAGTTGCGAGTTTTTTGTACACAGTTGAGACAATGTGGAAATTGTTTCACAGTTTATGCCACCTAGAACACCATAGTGTGATGGTGTGTCCAGACGTCATAGCGACACCCTATTTTGATATGGTGCATACTATGATGTCTCTTACCACTATCGTTTATGGGTTATGCATTAGAGACAAAGCGCATTCACTTTAAATAGGGCACCGCGTATTTTCATTGAGATGGCACAATATAGACTATGGTTTGGAGAAACCTGAGCTGTCGTTTCTTGAAAGTTTGGGGCTGCGATGCTTATGTGAAAAAGTTTCAGTCTGATAAGCTCGAACCCAAAGTGGATAAATGCATCTTCATAGGATATCCAAAACAGTTGGATACATCTCCTATCTCAGATCCGGAAGCAAAGTATTTGTTTCTAGAAACGGGTCCTTTCTCGAGGAAAGGTTTCTCTCGAAATAATTGAGTGGGAGGATGGTGGAACTTGATGAGGTTAGTGAACCGTCACTTCAACCAGTGTGTAGCAGGGCGCAGGAAGTTGTTCCTGTGGCGCCTACACCAATTGAAGTAGAAAACTCATGATGGTGATCATTGAGCTTCGGATCAAGTTACTGCTAACCTCGTAGGTCGACAAGGTCGCGTACTGCTGCAGAGTGGTACGGTAACCCTGCCTTGGAGGTCATGTTGTTGAACAACAATGAACCTACGAGCTATGGAGAAGCGATGGTGGGCCTGGATTCCGACAAATGGCTGGAGGCCATGAAATCCGAGAGAGGATCCATGTATGAAAACAAAGTGTAGACTTTTGAAGAACTACTTGATAGTCGTAGGACTATTGAGTAAAGATGGATCTTTAAAAGAAAGACAAACGATGATGGTGATAAGTCATTATTAAGAAAAGCTCGACTAGTCGCAAAGATGTTTCCGACAAGATCAAATAGTTGACTATGATGAGACTTTCTCACTCGTAGTGATGCTAAAAGTCTGTTAGAATTAAGTTAGTAGTTGCTGCATTATTTATGAAATATTGCACATAGGATGTCAAAACATTGTTTCCTTGACATTTTCCTTGAGGAAAGATTGTACAACCAGAAGGTTTTGTCAATCCTAAAGATACTAACAAGTATGCAAGCTCCAGCGATCCTTTTATGGACTGGTGCAAGCATCTCGGAGTTGGAATATACGCTTTGATGAGATGATCAAAGCTTTTGGGTTTGTACAAGGTTTATGAGAAAACTTGTATTTCCAAAGAAGTGAGTGGGAGCACTATAGTATTTATGATAAAGTATATGTGGTTGACGTATTGTTGATCGGAAGTAATGTAGAATTTCTGTAAAGCATAAAGGTTGTTTGAAAGGGGTTTTTCAAAGGAAGACCTGGATAGAGCTACTTGAACATTGAGCATCAAGATCTATGGAGATAGATCAAAATGCTAAATAAAACTTTCAAATGAAATGCATGCCTTGACAAGTTTTTGTAGGAGTTCAAAATAGATCGGCAACGAAGGAGTTATTGGTTGTGTTGTAAGGTGTGAATTTGAGTAAGACTCAAAAGCCCGACCACGGCAGAAGAAAGAGAAAGGACGAAGGTCGTTCCCTATGCCTTAGCCATAGACTCTAAAGTATGCCAAGCTGTGTACCGCACCTGATGTGTGCCTTGCCACAAGTCTGTTAAGGGGTACAGAGAGTGATCCAGGATTGAATCACTGGACAACGGTGAAAGTTATCCTTAGTAACTAGTGGACTAAGGAATTTTTATCTATTATGGAGGTGGTTAAAGAGTTCGTCGTAAAGGGTTACGTTGATGCAAGCTTTGACACTAATCCGAATAACTATGAGTAGTGAAACAGATTCGTATAGTAGAGTAGACATTTGGAGTATTTCCGAATAGCACGTAGTAGCAACATCTATAAAAATGACATAAAGATTTGTAAATCACGCACGGATCTGAAAGATTCAGAACCGTTGACTAAAACCTCTCTCACGAGTGAGACGTGATCAAACCCCAGAACTATATGGGTGTTGGATTCGTTAGAAACACATGGTGATGTGAACTAGATTATTGACTCTAGTGCAAGTGGGATACTGTTGGAAATATGCCCTAGAGGCAATAATAAATTAGTTATTATTATATTTCCTTGTTCATAATAATCGTTTATTATCCATGCTAGAATTGTATTGATTGGAAACTCAAATACATGTGTGGATACATAGATAACACACTGTCCCTAGTGAGCCTCTAATTGACTAGTTCGTTGATCAAAGATGGTCAAGGTTTCCTGGACATAGGCAAGTGTTGTCACTTGATAACGGGATCACATTATTAGGAGAATCATGTGATGGACAAGACCCAAATTATATACGTAGCATATTGATCGTGTCATTTTATTGCTATTGTTTTCTGCGTGTCAAGTATTTGTTCCTATGACCATGAGATCATATAACTCACTGGCACCGGAGGAATGCCTTGTGTGCATCAAATGTCACAACGTAACTGGGTGACTATAAAGGTGCTCTACAGGTATCTCCGAAGGTGTCCGTTGAGTTAGTATGGATCAAGACTGGGATTTGTCACTCCGTGTGACGGAAAGGTATCTCGGGGCCCACTCGGTAATACAACATCACACACAAGCCTTGCAAGCAATGTGACTAAGTTTAAGTCACAGGATCTTGTATTACGGAACGAGTAAAGAGACTTGCCGGTAACGAGATTGAAATAGGTATGCGGATACCGACGATCAAATCCCGGGCAAGTAACATACCGAAGGACAAAAGAAATGACATACGGGATTATATGAATCCTTGACACTGAGGTTCAACCAATAAGATCTTCGGAGAATATGTAGGATCCAATATGGGCATCCAGGTCCCGCTATTGGATATTGACCGAGGAGTACCTCGGGGCATGCCTACATAGTTCTCGAACCCGCACGGTCTGCACACTTAAGGTTCGGCAATGTTTTAGTATAGTTGAGTTATATGCGTGGTTACCGAATGTTGTTCGGAGTCCCGGATGAGATCACGGACATCACGAGGGTTTCTGTAATGGTCCAGAGACGAAGATTGATATATAGGATGACTTCATTTGGTTACCGGAAAGTTTTCGGGCATTACCGGGAATGTACCGGGAGTGACGAATGGGTTCCAGAAGTTCACCGGGAGGGGGGGCAACCCTCCTGGGGGAAGCCCAAAGGACTTATGGGTGGCGCACCAGCCCTTAGTGGGCTGGTGGGACAGCCCATTAAGGCTTATGCGCCATAAGCAAAAAAAACCAAAGAAAGGAAAAAAAGATGGGAAGGAAGAGAAGGACTCCACTTTCCAATCCTATTTTGAGTAGGATTGGAGTAGGAGTCCTACTCCCCCCCTTGGCGTGCGCACCTTGAGGGCTTGGCCCTCAAGGCAAGTCCCTCCCCCTCCCTCCTATATATACTGGTGTTTTAGGGCTGATTTGAGACAACTTTTGCCACGGCAGCCCGACCACAAACACCACGGTTTTTCCTCTAGATCGTATTTCTGCGAAGCTCGGGCGGAGCCCTCAGGAGTAGGTCCTTCACCACCACCGGAGCGCCATCACGCTGCCGGAGAACTTATCTACTTCTCCATATTGCTTGCTGGATCAAGAAGGCCAAGATCATCGTCGAGTTGTACGTGTGCTGAACGCGGAGGTGCCGTCCGTTCGGCACTAGATCGGAGCGGATCGTGGGACGGTTCGTGGGAAGGTTCGCGGGGCGGATCGAGGGACGTGAGGACATTCCACTACATCAACCACGTTTCTTAATGCTTCCTACTGTGCGATCTACAAGGGTACGTAGATCCAAATCTCCTCTCATAGATGGACATCACCATGATAGGTCTTCGTGTGCGTAGGAATTTTTTTTGTTTCCCATGCGATCTTCCCCAACACTCAAGTTGGCAAGACGCTTGCGGGGCGAGGAAACGTCCCGACATATCGCATGAAACCCTGACGTACGCCATCTCAGAATCAAGGATACTATCTACGTTAGCTTATCATACAAGGCTCCAATGGAGGCCACCTTTTCTGACCCTAAGTTTGCTCTAGAAACGACTTTAAGTCTGTATGGCACTCCAACATTTATTCGACTATGAAGGTCCTCAAGTCGCCAGTCCTCCTATTTTGTGCCTTCATGTGGTCATACAAAAGAATCACAAAATGATGCTATTTGACTGTGGTAAGAAGACAAACGTCTGCATATGGGAACATGGTGCACCACTTTGGAGAAGCAAGCATATGATCTAATCACACGCTCCAAATTTCTTAGTTCCGAATTATCCACTTAAAAGCCCAATCAAGTTCACTATATCCATGGTCACAAAGTTGACAGACATCCACCGTGTCTCTAAACAAATTAGCATGTGCATATCATAGTAATTAGGGACGAATTGTTCTCCCCACCCAAGAACTTCGTTGAAATCATTTATATAGAGCCATTGTTGATCACAATCTGCCTTGAGATACCTCATCATCTCCCATGTCTTGTGCCAAGGGTTTATTGTAGCTTCATCATACCAACATGTGAGTCTCCAAGGATCCTTCCCACCTTTCCTTACGAGTTGGGACCATACCGATGTGATACTCAGAAAAAGTTCTAAGATCAAAATCCAGTGGTTTCTTCTAGTAGACAGATAATCCTCCACTTTAGCCACTACTTCAAACACCATAAGCACTCTCATATCCGGAAGTCCTCACAAGTTTTTCCATGTGATACAGTGATGTTGCATAAGCAATGATCCTATGTTCCATAACCATCTAACTATCCCACTTATTATATTCCTCCTTCCACACCCCATCGCCACTCTCCTCATGACCATGTACCATGAGACAACATACTTGCTAGTACAAGGGAATCTTCTCATATTTCTTGACCAATATATGTCTCCCCTCCACCTTCAAAGGAGTGAACCAGGTAAGGGGCTCTGCTTACATAATCTCCTTCATAATACAGATTTGGTCGTAGCTGCACCTCTCTTATCTTGCCTATCATGCATGCCAGTTGTTGAATAATGGATTCATGGCAATAGAGGTCCAGAACATTGTGATTTTGAGCCCCCTCCCCCAAACCACCCAATACTATCGACTTAGGATCAACCTTCCCATCACAACCCTCGATAATCACCCCAAAATCTAGAAATCCAGGGACTCACATGCACAACTTCCTTTCAGTGTGGTAGGTAGAACATCTGGAAGATTAATAAATTCCCATATTTCGTGGAATTTCCGAGTTTGGGCCAAACCCCAAACAAACTTAATCTTATAAAAATGCTGACGAACAAAAAGCTTTGTCTGTGTTAACCCTAGCAATTGTCATACACCCCACCTCTGCCTCAAACTCCTTTTCCTCCAGATTCCCAATCACCACACATGCAACTCCATATCCTTGAATTCTCCACTAGATCAACTACATCCTTCCTTCCAACCATCGGTGAATAGCTTGTCCCTGCTGACATTGTTAGGGTTTAGAGCTCCTTCTTGTTCTCCAGGGAAAAAACGTATGGTCACAACTCCCTTGATGCCTATGTAATATGTGGCGATTTGGCATGGATCCTACACCCAATTTGTCGATACTGCAAGAAGACCAACGGAGAAGAGAAACCCTAATGACAAGGCATATTCCCTATCTCGTGTTGAGTTGCTTACTTCTTCGTAGTAATCCCACCTATGCGTCAGGGGGCGTGACCCATAACACGGGTGATAGGTGAAGAAACTATGGAAGTAGAAATTTGGGTCGTTTAAAAGGATGTCAATATAAAACATACCTTCTTCTTAGGTTCTCGCGTAAATTTCAGTAGTTGTAGTTGCATTGATGCTCGTATGAGCATTTGGCTACAATGGCTTCACCTCGATGAAGACGGGTCACCAGGGCCCTTCCTCCTTAATCCATTTTATCTGGCTCTGCCACATACATACCTCTCATCACGTGGCTGACAAAAATGCTACACTTATGGTAAATCTACATAATTATTACGAAATCTTCCTCACTAGTCTCTCCACTAAGTGGGCTCCTCTCCTGATTTGCATCTAACTAGAAAATCTTCCCATATAAGGAAGTTTGTTTAAGTTAACTACTTACGATGTCGTCTTTATGTGTAGCATTGCTCCTGTGGCTCTAGTTCTCTAACTTGGCAAGATGATCTTGCTCCCGTTGGAAAAGCCTAAGAGCTAGCCACGATATTTTTCTTATCAATTTTCTAATCCCGCATGCTTTTTTCCTATGTTTGATTTCTAATAAGTGCAACTTTACATATTTTCTAAGAAAAAAGTCATATTGTTTTTACTAAACTTGCATTACATTTTAAATATTGACTTGAAATTGAAAGGACTTTAGCTATATGTAAGTTGCCTGCATTTTAAATTTGGGTTAGTCCATCATTTTGTCCCTCATGTGTGGTTAGGCTGAAAATTCGACCGACCCTTGTTGGTTAGTCGGTTTTATATTGGGCTTAAAGCCCATTATCTGTTTCTTTCTTTTTCTTTCTATTTTTCTGTGTTTTTGCTTTTGATTTTTCTTTCTTTTTAGTCGATTTTCCTTTTTGTTGAATGGTACCTCTTGGATGCTTGGTGAGCCTAAATGTGTTTTTCTTCTAAAAAGCTGGTCAAACATCCAAGTAGTTGACTTTGAATACTAATACACGTTATATTATGGAACATAGAGAGTATATGTGTAAATCTATATATACCAATATAAAAAGACCCAAGGAGAAATATCTAACTAATATCGACCATCAAACCAGGTCAATCCCACGATTTAAACCAGGTCAGTCAAACCAGATCAAACCATGTCAATCCAACAAGGTGAGCTTTCAACATGTTTAGTATTCAATTAATATAATACAAAATATCAACACACCAACGGCAATCGCATAATTAATGTATAAATAATATTCAATCTAATGCGTGCAATTAGTATCACACCAAATATCAACATCAACAATAATTCCATAATTAATATGTAAATATCTCCTACCTAATGTTTGTTGCAATTAATACACTACTAATATCACTGTGCATTGCATGTACACATTTACTAGTTATACAAGAGTGCGAAGATTTCACTATTATATTTTTATTCATGCATACAATGAATGTGCAATTTATGTCCTAGTTTTTGTATTTAGATTTATTTCATTTTATTCCTTCTTCGAGGGCAATGCCAATGCCACTGATTCTCTTTTTAGAAAGCATTACTTTTTATTTTTGTGTTATTAAACACACAAGTACTACACAATATGTGTGAACATTATACTAGAATGCAAAAAATTGCACTATCATTATCTTATACTATGCATATGACCAAAACTGTAATTTTAGTGAAAAAATTGTGTGCATTTTTTTTGAAGATTTATTTTTAATTTTAGTTTTGTGAAAAGGTAATACCATTGCCACTAATTCATTTTTTCTTAGAAAAGCTTGTTTTTTTATTTTCCTATAGTTTTTCATTCCTTCTTCTTTAAGGGTAATATCACTCCCACTAGTTCATTCCTTCTTAAATAACTTCTCTTTTTGGAATTTTTACTATTACAATTTCTATGTAAATTGTGTACAATGTTTTTCATTATATGTTTTTTAATTTTTTTATCTTCATTTAGGGTAATACAAATGCTACTATGTTATTATTTCTTAGAAAACTTTATTTATTGTTTAGATTTTATCTTTTATTTTATATATTAGTATAGGGGGACTAAGAATGCCACAGAAAATAGAACTTTTTATGTTATGTTCTGTCACACATAGTTGCATAATATTGTTTTCCCTTCAAAATTGTGTTTGTTTAATACCAGTTAATTGCTATTTTATTTTAATTGTGTTCATTTGTTCTTTAATGTTAGGGGGTTGTAGGCTGCTTCAGCCCAATTGATGTTTTGAGGCTTCTTTCTGTGCAAATGCACTAGTTGGGCCGTGTGAGGGAAATCAACATATCAGAATTTTGGTCAGTCAATTTCTGCCGTATATGGTTTTTTTTGTCTCCGTTTGATTAGAATTCAACGGAGGATGAAAAATTAACTAGCCCAAATTCTAAATTCAGGAAACTGTCGTAGCTGGTCCAAATTTAAAAATTCTCAACCTACTTAGACTATTTGGACGTAAACAAACAACCTTTGTTTGCGAACTGTTTTGTGTTCTACTCTGAATTTTGATAGCATCATACGACTAGGTTGCGATATATATCTCTAAATTTATACACGATGGAATTTGCCCAATTTCTCCTGGACCTCGTGGTGCAAATGTGGGCCAGAAGATTGACAGATTTCTCTCCCTAATAATAAAGCAAATAGGGTTTCTGGTCGTCCGTCATGTAAATTACCCTTAAAGTTTGCATAAATTACCCACCATGCCACCGGTAAGTAATAGAAAACGTTTCACAAAGCACAAAATCTTGGACTGGGCCGACCATGTAAAAACCTCCTATATTACGCTCTGCATGCTGGGAGAATATCCAGTACACCGTATGGGCCGGCCCATGCACAGACGCCTGCTTTTAGTTCCGTTTATTTATTTATTTTCAGTCCCGTTTTATTTTTTTATTTTAAATAATTTAGGACTTCAAATAATCTTTAAAATTTTAATAAACTGAAAAATAAAAATCAACATATTTAAAAAATAAAATATTAGTGACTTCAAAAACTGCTCGGAGTTTTGTATAAAATTCTCGCATATACAATAAAATGTTGCAATTTTAGAAAAATATTTGTACAATAAGAAAAGTCCATGATTTCCAATACAATTCAATGTATTCAAAATTATTAAAGTCATTTAACAAAATGCTTCCTAATTGAAAATATGTTAATGCATTTAAGAAATGTCCTAAAATTTTAAAAATAGCTAATGCCTGTTTTGATAGTTTCTTTTTTTTATTTAAAATTTTCCATTCCATTTTTGTTTATTTCTAATTTAAATAATTTAGAATTACATAAACTTTTGCATATTAAAAAATAGGAATTTGGAAATAAAATGTTGACGAAAACATAATGTCCATGAATTTAATAAATATATTACTGATTTATAACAATGTCCATGATTTTAATAAATATATTACTGATTTATAAAAATGTTTGTTTATTTAGAAAAACTTCATGCGTTTCAAAAAATGTTTGTGAATTTAAAATAAAATCCTCCAACATAAAAAATTATGTTCGCCTTTTCTTGAATTGGTTGCCAATTCAAAAGAAAATATTTAAACCCGTTCGAAATATAAAAAATATTCACGATTTTTAGTAAATGTTTGTAAATTGTAAAAAATGTTCTGGATTTTATTTTTTTTCCCATATTTGTAAAATTGTTCACGAAAGATGTAATGTATGTAGTTAAACATTAATGATTCTAAGTCTTTGTGACAATATAACTGTGTGAATTTTGAAGAATTAACTGTTGGATGGATCGAATTATTATTGTATGTTTTTTAATTTTTTTTATTGAAATTCAGAATAAATATTTGAGTTACCAAGATTTTTGACAACCATGATATATATTTTTTGAAAATGTAAAGATTGCTTCAACTTGTGAATAAATTTAAAAGAAGAAACATTTTCTTGCATTTGTGCATAAAATTTTAAAATCAAGCGATGATATGTGAACATTTTTTTTCGAACCGGGCTTTCTCCCCTTTCCATTACTTTCATAACGAAAATACAATATTCATGAGACTAGGACCAGAAAAGAGAGGGAAAGGGAAAAAAACGAGTTCAGAGCAATATCAGGAAACCCGCCATTCACGTTTGTCATCAGGAACATGAACTGCGGGACGAAAACCTGATATCACCCTAAACTACACCACAAGGAGCACAAGTATCAGTACCACAACCAGATACCCCACAATAGCTATCACCAGACCAGGCTCACCAAAAACGCACAAAGACCAAACTGAAATTTTTTACGCCCAACAGAACATAAAACCTCGAGCACCACCATGGACAACAAGCCACCATCACCGCAAATCAGCATCACCATTCATCCCACACTTCTTCATCCTCAGCCTGCTCGTTTGCTTCTCCCCTCGGCGGCTCACATAGCCGCAACATTTGAGCTGCGCTCTTCTTCAGCAGCTGGGCTCCCTTCTTGACATTCTCTGCCATCGCCGGTTTCTGCATACCTGCCCAGTAATCCATAAATGCACTCGTTGTGAAAGCAATCTCAAAAGGAGTTTTGATCAATTTCTTCTCAAAGGTAGCCCTATTCCGAGCCAACCAAATGGACCAACAAACTGCAGCTAAGCCTGTTGGAATTATGCCCTAGAGGCAATAATAAATATAGTTATTATTATAATTCCTGTATCAAGATAATCGTTTATTATCCATGCTATAATTGTATTGAATGAAGACTCATTTACATGTGTGGATACATAGACAAAACACCGTCCCTAGCAAGCCTCTAGTTGGCTAACCAGTTGATCAAAGATAGTCACTGTCTTTTGATTATGAACAAAGTGTTGTTGCTTGATAACTGGATCACGTCATTAGGAGAATCACATGATGGACTAGACCCAAACTAATAGACGTAGCATGTTGATCGTGTCATTTTGTTGTTACTGTTTTCTGCGTGTCAAGTATTTATTCCTATGACCATGAGATCATATAACTCACTGACACCGGAGGAATGCTTTATGTGTATCAAACGTCGCAACGTAACTGGGTGACTATAAAGATGCTCTACAGGTATCTCCGAAGGTGTTAGTTGAGTTAGTATGGATCAAGACTGGGATTTGTCACTCCGTGTGACGGAGAGGTATCTCGGGGCCCACTCGGTAATACAACATCACACACAAGCCTTGCAAGCAATGTAACTTAGTGTAAGTTGCGTGATCTTGTATTACGGAACGAGTAAAGAGACTTGCCGGTAAACGAGATTGAAATAGGTAGACGGATACTGACGATCGAATCTCGGGCAAGTAACATACCGAAGGACAAAGGGAATGACATACGTGATTATATGAATCCTTGGCACTGAGGTTCAAACGATAAAGTCTTCGTAGAATATGTAGGATCCAATATGGGCATCCAGGTCCCGCTATTGGATATTGACCGAGGAGTCTCTCGGGTCATGTCTACATAGTTCTCGAACCCGCAGGGTCTGCACACTCAAGGTTCGACGTTGTTTTATGCGTATTTGAGTTATATGGTTGGTTACCGAATGTTGTTCGGAGTCCCGGATAAGATCACGGACGTCACGAGGGTTTCCGGAATGGTCCGGAAACGAAGATTGATATATATTCTACATATTCTACGAAGACCTTATCATATTCAATATGGACCTGGATGCCCATATTGGATCCTACATATTCTACGAAGACTTTATGGTTTGACTTTCTTGGTTATATGCTTTTTTGCCAGGCCTTTGCGAAATATACACTGTTAGCTTTGTTGGGGAACGTCGCATGGGAAACAAAATTTTTCCTACGCGCACGAAGACCTATCATGGTGATGTCCATCTACGAGAGGGGATGAGTGATCTACGTACCCTTGTAGATCGTACAGCAGAAGCGTTAGTGAACGCGGTTGATGTAGTGGAACGTCCTCACGTCCCTCGATCCGCCCCGCGAACAATCCCGCGATCAGTCCCACGATCTAGTACCGAACGGACGGCACCTCCGCGTTCAGCACACGTACAGCTCGACGATGATCTCGGCCTTCTTGATCCAGCAAGAGAGACGGAGAGGTAGAAGAGTTCTCCGGCAGCGTGACGGCGCTCCGGAGGTTGGTGATAACCTTATCTCAGCAGGGCTCCGCCCGAGCTCCGCAGAAACACGATCTAGAGGAAAAACCGTGGAGGTATGTGGTCGGGTTGCCGTGGAAAAGTCGTCTCAAATCAACCCTAATACCTCCGTATATATAGGTGGGAGGGAGGGGACCTTGCCTTGGGGCTCAAGGAGCCCCAAGGGGGTCGGCCGAGTCCAAGGGGGGAAGGCTCCCCCCCCCAAACCGAGTTGGACTTGGTTTGGTGGGTGGGAGTCCTTCCCTTCCTTCCCACCTCCCTTTTTTTTCTTTCTCTTTGATTTTTCTTTGTATGGCGCATAGGGCCCTTTTGGGCTGTCCCACCAGCCCACTAAGGGCTGGTGCACCACCCTTATGGCCTATGGGCTTCCCCGGGGTGGGTTGCCCCCCCCCCCCCCCCGGTGAACTCCCGGAACCCATTCGTCATTCCCGGTACATTCCCGGTAACTCCGAAAACCTTCCGGTAATCAAATGAGGTCATCCTATATATCAATCTTCATTTCCAGACTATTCCGGAAACCCTCGTGACGTCCGTGATCTCATCCGGGACTCCGAACAACATTCGGTAACCAACCATATAACTCAAATACGCATAAAACAACGTCGAACCTTAAGTGTGCAGACCCTGCGGTTTCGAGAACTATGTAGACATGACCCGAGAGACTCCTCGGTCAATATCCAATAGCGGGACCTGGATGCCCATATTGGATCCTACATATTCTACGAAGATCTTATCGTTTGAACCTCAGTGCCAAGGATTCATATAATCCCGTATGTCATTCCCTTTGTCCTTCGGTATGTTACTTGCCCGAGATTCGATCGTCAGTATCCGTATACCTATTTCAATCTCGTTTACTGGCAAGTCTCTTTACTCGTTCCGTAATACAAGATCCTGCAACTTACACTAAGTTACATTGCTTGCAAGGCTTGTGTGTGATGTTGTATTACCGAGTGGGCCCCGAGATACCTCTCCGTCACACGGAGTGACAAATCCCAGTCTTGATCCATACTAACTCAACTAACACCTTCGGAGATACCTGTAGAGCATATTTATAGTCACCCAGTTACGTTGCGACGTTTGATACACACAAAGCATTCCTCCGGTGTTAGTGAGTTATATGATCTCATGGTCATAGGAATAAATACTTGACACGCAGAAAACAGTAGCAACAAAATGACACGATCAACATGCTACGTCTATTTGTTTGGGTCTAGTCCATCACGTGATTCTCCTAATGACGTGATCTAGTTAACAAGCAACAACACCTTGTTCATAATCAGAAGACACTGACTATCTTTGATCAACTGGCTAGCCAACTAGAGGCTTGCTAGGGACGGTGTTTTGTCTATGTATCCACACATGTAAATGAGTCTTCATTCAATACAATTATAACATGGATAATAAACGATTATCTTGATACAAGAATTATAATAATAACTATATTTATTATTGCCTCTAGGGCATAATTCCAACAGTCTCCCACTTGCACTAGAGTCAATAATCTAGCCCTCACATCATCATGTGAATTACATTGTAATAAATCTAACACCCATACAGTTCTGGTGTTGATCATGTTTTGGCCGTGGAAGAGGTTTAGTCAGCGTGTCTGCTACATTCAGATCCGTGTGCACTTTGCATATATTCACGTCCTCTCCCTCGACGTAGTCGCGGATGAGGTTGAAGCGTCGTTTGATGTGTCTGGTCTTCTTGTGAAACCGTGGTTCCTTTGCTAAGGCAATGGCACTCGTGTTGTCACAGAACAAGGTTATTGGATTCAGTGCGCTTGGCACCACTCCAAGATCCGTCATGAATTGCTTCATCCAGACACCCTCCTTAGCCGCCTCCGAGGCAGCCATGTACTCCGCTTCACATGTAGAATATGCTACGACGCTTTGCTTGGAACTGCACCATCTTACCGCACCCCCATTAAGAATAAATACGTATCCGGTTTGCGACTTAGAGTCGTCCGGATCTGTGTCAAAGCTTGCATCAACGTAACCTTTTACGGCGAGCTCTTCGTCACCTTCATACACGAGAAACATCTCCTTAGTCATTTTTAGGTACTTCAGGATATTCTTGACCGCTGTCCAGTGATCCACTCCTGGATTACTCTGGAACCTACCCGCCATACTTATGGCCAGGCTAACATCCGGTCTAGTGCACAACATTGCATACATGATAGAACCTATGGCTGAAGCATAGGGGACGGAGCGCATATGCTCTCTATCTTCATCAGTTGCTGGGCACTGAGTCTTACTCAATCTCGTACCTTGTAGAACTGGCAAGAACCCTTTCTTGGACTGTTCCATTTTGAACCTCTTCAAAACTTTATCAAGGTATGTGCTTTGTGAAAGTCCTATCAGGCGTTTTGATCTATCCCTATAGATCTTAATCCCTAGAATGTAAGCAGCTTCTCCTAGGTCCTTCATAGAGAAACTTTTATTCAAGTAACCTTTTATGCTCTCCAAAAACTCTACGTTCTTTCCAATCAGTAATATGTCATCCACATATAATATTAGAAACGCCACAGAGCTCCCACTCACTTTCTTGTAGATACAAGATTCTCCAACCACTTGTATAAACCCAAAAGCTTTGATCACCTCATCAAAGCGTTTGTTCCAACTCCGAGATGCTTGCACCAGTCCATAAATGGATCGCTGGAGCTTGCACACCTTGTTAGCATTCTCAGGATCGACAAAACCTTCGGGTTGTATCATATACAACTCTTCCTTAAGGAAACCGTTAAGGAACGCCGTTTTGAGATCCATTTGCCAGATTTCATAATCGAAAAATGCAGCTATTGCTAACATGATTCTGACAGACTTAAGCATCGCTACGGGTGAGAATGTCTCATCGTAGTCAACTCCTTGAACTTGTGAAAAACCCTTTGCCACAAGTCGAGCTTTATAAACGGTCACATTGCCGTCAGCGTCTGTCTTTCTCTTAAAGATCCATTTGTTCTGAATAGCCTTGCGGCCCTCAGGTAGTACCTCCAAAGTCCACACTTTGTTCTCATACATGGATCCTATCTCGGATTTCATGGCCTCTAGCCATTTGTTGGAATCTAGGCCCACCATTGCTTCTTCATAATTTGCAGGTTCATTGTTGTCTAACAACATGATTGATAAGACGGGATTACCGTACCACTCTGGAGCAGTACGTGGTCTCGTCGACCTGCGTGGTTCGACAGAAACTTGAACTGGAGTTTCATGATCATGATCATTAACTTCCTCCTCAACCGGCGTCGCAATGACAGAGGTTTCCCCTTGCCCTGCGCCACCATCCAGAGGGATGAGAGGTTCGACAACCTTGTCAAGTTCTATCTTCCTCCCACTCAATTCTCTCGAGAGAAACTCCTTCTCGAGAAAAGCTCCATTTTTAGCAACAAACACTTTGCCCTCGGATTTGAGATAGAAGGTGTACCCAACTGTCTCTTTTGGGTAACCTATGAAGACGCATTTTTCCGCTTTGGGTTTCAGCTTTTCAGGATGAAGCTTTTTGACATAGGCATCACATCCCCAAACTTTAAGAAACGACAACTTTGGCCTTTTGCCATACCACAGTTCGTATGGTGTCGTCTCAACGGATTTTGATGGTGCCCTATTTAAAGTGAATGCAGTTGTTTCTAATGCATAGCCCCAAAATGATAACGGCAAATCAGTAAGAGACATCATAGATCGCACCATCTCTAATAGAGGACGATTACGACGTTCGGACACACCATTACGCTGTGGTGTTCCAGGCGGTGTTAACTGTGAAACAATTCCACATTGTTTTAAGTGAGTACCAAACTCGAAACTCAGATATTCACCCCCACGATCAGACCGTAGGAACTTGATCTTCTTGTTACGATGATTTTCCACTTCACTCTGAAATTGCTTGAACTTTTCAAATGTTTCAGACTTGTGCTTCATCAAGTAGACATAACCATATATACTTAAATCGTCAGTGAAGGTGAGAAAATAACGATATCCGCCGCGTGCCTCCACGCTCATCGGATCACACACATCGGTATGTATGATTTCCAATAAGTCACTTGCACGCTCCATTGTTCCTGAGAACGGAGTCTTAGTCATCTTGCCCATGAGGCATGGTTCGCACGTGTCAAGTGAATCAAAGTCAAGTGACTCCAAAAGTCCATCAGCATGGAGTTTCTTCATGCGCTTTACACCAATATGACCTAAGCGGCAGTGCCACAAAAATATGGCGCTATCATTGTTAACTCTAACTCTTTTTGTCTCAATGTTATGTATATGCGTATCGCTATCAAGATTCAATATGAACAATCCTCTCACATTCGGTGCATGACCATAAAAGATGTTACTCATAGAAATAGAACAACCATTATTCTCTGACTTAAAAGAGTAACCGTCTCGCAATAAACAAGATCCAGATATAATGTTCATGCTCAACGCAGGCACTAAATAACAATGATTTAAGTTCATCACTAATCCTGACGGTAACTGAAGTGACACTGTGCCGACGGCTATTGCATCAACCTTGGAACCATTTCCTACGCGCATCGTCACTTCATCTTTCGCCAGCCTTCGTCTATTCCACAGTTCCTGTTTCGAGTTGCAAATATGAGCAACAGAACCGGTATCGAATACCCAGGCACTACTACGAGAGCCAGTTAAGTACACATCAATAACATGTATATCAAATATACCTGATTTTTCTTTGGCCGCCTTCTTATCTGCCAGATACTTGGGGCAATTGCGCTTCCAGTGACCCATACCCTTGCAATAGTAACACTCCGTTTCAGGCTTAGGTCCAGCTTTGGGTTTCTTCGTCGGATTGGCAACAGGCTTGCCGCTCTTCTTCGAATTGCCCTTCTTGCCTTTGCCGTTTCTCTTGAAACTAGTGGTCTTATTCACCATCAACACTTGATGCTCTTTACGGAGTTCAGACTCTGCGACTTTCAGCATCGCAAACAACTCGCCGGGAGACTTGTTCATCCCTTGCATGTTGTAGTTCAACACAAAGCCTTTGTAGCTTGGCGGCAGTGATTGAAGGATTCTGTCAGTGATAGCTTCTTGCTGGAGTTCAATCCCCAGCTCAGCTAGACGGTTTGAGTACCCAGACATTTTGAGCACATGTTCACTGACAGATGAGTTTTCCTCCATCTTGCAAGCATAGAATTTATCGGAGGTCTCATATCTCTCAATCCGGGCGTTCTTCTGAAAGATAAACTTCAACTCCTGGAACATCTCAAATGCTTCATGACGCTCAAAGCGACGTTGAAGTCCCGGTTCTAAGCCATACAAGACTGCACATTGAACTATTGAGTAGTCCTCCTTACGTGCTAACCAAGCGTTCTTAACATCCTGATCAGCCGTAGCGGGTGGTTCATCTCCTAAAGTAGCATTAAGGACATAATCCTTCTTCCCAGCTTGTAAGATTAGCTTAAGATTACGAGCCCAGTCTACAAAGTTGCTACCATCATCTTTCAACTTAGCTTTCTCTAGGAACGTATTAAAATTCAGGATGACTGTCGCGTGAGCCATGATCTACAACACAAATATATTCAAAGTGGACTTAGACTATGTTCAAGATAATTAGAGTTTAACTTAATCAAATTATTCGCTAAACTCCCACTCAAAAAGTACATCTCTCTAGTCATTTGAGTGGTTCATGATCCACTTACACTAGCTCAAGTCCGATCATCACGTGAGTTGAGTATAGTTTCAGTGGTAAGCATCCCTATGCTAATCATATCATCTATATGATTCATGATCGACCTTTCGGTCTCATGTGTTCCGAGGCCATGTCTGCACATGCTAGGCTCGCCAAGCTTAACCCGAGTGTTCCGCGTTCGCAACTGTTTTGCACCCGTTGTATGTGAACGTTGAGTCTATCACACCCGATCATCACGTGGTGTCTCGAAACGACGAACTGTAGCAACGGTGCACAGTCGGGGAGAACACAATTTTGTCTTGAAATTTTAGTGAGAGATCACCTCATAATGCTACCGTCGTTCTAAGCAAAATAAGGTGCATAAAAGGATTAACATCACATGCAATTCATAAGTGACATGATATGGCCATCATCACGTGCTTCTTGATCTCCATCGCCAAAGCACCGACACGATCTTCTTGTCACCGGCGCCACACCATGATCTCCAGCAGCATTAGTAATCAACAAAACTGTATCATGTCGAATATCATTTTTATCAACTTTTTTAGCAATATTAGCTCTAGAAATCTCAAGTTCTCTTATAATATCTATGGAATCAAAATCATCATTAGGAATATTAACACCCATTTTAACAGCAGCAGATATAATCTCAAGATTTGATAAAACTTCAAAAGAATTACCATGAGATATGCTATTACCTTGCAGGTCTCTCTTTTGAGCCAGCCTCTCAGCTCTGACACCCATATGTTCCACATTGCCTCCCATATTCCTCTTGCTACATCTGGTTTGCATTTCCTCCCTCACAGGGGGAGTAGGGATCACTTCCACTTTCTCACCAGAGTTATCAGGGGACTGCACCAGATAGGATTTTTTTTTGGTCATCAGAGATGTCACTAGGATCCATCTCAGTCACCACAGGTTCACCCATACAGGCATCAATATATGATAAGAATTTTTTGCCAGGAATAGATATAGAGGTTGGCACAATCTGCAGAGAATTCACAATAATTTCATCATATGATACCATTCCAGAATCCACATTTCCCCCTTCCTCATTGTTTTGATTTTTCTCAGCCTCTTCCACCATAGTATCAATGAGCAACTCATTTCCCACTTCCTCACTTTCTTCCTCAGATAATATGTCCTCACTCCCATTTTTTTTTCCTCCTCCATATTTTCTTCCACAGGTTTCATCACCACATTTTTTCCATAACACCCACCAGTTGTTCCCAGGGGAGCCAAAGACTCCCCCATATTCGATGATGATGCAATGTTTCTTTCCCCAGGAGTCTCAGTAGTGAATCTAGCTTTTTTAGCAGCATTACCTTCCTCATTTTCCTGCTACACTCCAATTTTCTCCCTTGGAGGGTTTTTAATCAGGATTTTATCAACAGAATAGAAGAATTCATAAAAGTGTCCTCCCAACACCCCTTTTGCTGAAGCAGGGATATCCTCAGCATCTCTACAACCCAACTTAATCTTAACAGATTCAGGTCTATTTATAGTAGCTTTATCAATCTCCAAGGTTACTCCCACAAGAGATCCCACATAAGCAATGTTCTTCTCATGTCTCTTATCCAGAGGAATATTGCTCACATTAACCCAAGCAACATTCAGCAACCCTTTAGCTCCCACAGATTCAGACCATTTTCTCAAATTAATAACAACACCACAACTCTTAACATTCATACTCTCAGCAAAGCAAACTTTATCCACATCTCTAGGAGATGGGAATCTCATAACAAAGGTATTAGGGCCAATAGATCTCGCCGAGCACCTCCAGTTAGTATTGATGTATGAATTAAAGAATTCCTCCAACTGTCTACCAGATGCATGACCTTCTACCACAGATATCACAATAAACCTGTTTCTATCAGTAGTCTGGCTAGGAGTACTATGATCATGGATATAGAAAAAGCATTTTCCCTCTGCCTGGAACCCACACATGGGTGCTACACACTCCCATGGAAGAACAGTATTGCATATCGGAGCCAAATGCCCATGAATCCCACATCTACCACAAACAGCACGCGGACAGCACACAGGCAAGTGCCCAGGATCCTTGCAAGTGACGCAAACCTCGGCGCCTCCCACTAGTGGAGAGGCGTTCCTCTTGCCGGGAGTGGGATGTCGACGATCAGCACGTTGTTGTTGTGGACGCGTCTCCTGAAGTCGCCCTCCCGCAGATCCGCCTGCAGCGACCTGGGTGCTGTTGTCGCCCCACTTCTCCCCGCGGGTTCCTCCTTGCACCTCCATGGCCGCCGCCTCCCATCTGGCCTTGTCAGAACCGTCGTGTCGTGGATCTATGTTGGAGGAGATTTGCCCGCCATCCTCGGCTTCGCGCATCCACACCATGTTGCGGCCGCCTCCGCCTCCGCCATGGCCGCGACCTCCTCCAGGTCCGATTCGGCCACCACCTCCGCCGCGCCCGAATCGACCCTCGCCACCTCCATCTCCGCGGAACCCACGGCCACCCATCTCTCGCCCTGCCATGGGCGGATTCCGCGGTGGCGACGATGTCACCTCCGCGAACGATCTGCTATCTCCTCTCACCTTCCCCTCCCATCAGCCGAATGAAGGTGGAACCCTAGGTGGCGAAACCCTAGCTTTTCCCAGAAATGGCCGAGGAGGGAGGAGAGATCTGGAATGGGCGACGCTGCGGGTGCGGGTGGGGATATCGTCGAAGCCCTACCACCGCATCCTGTAGCACGCGGGCCTTCTCCTGGCGGGGCCGTGGCCTCGCTCGACACGGGCCTAGGCCCGAGAATGCCCGACTCGCGCGTGGCTTGCGGCACACGGTCGCGCAGGCGTACGTGGATACTACCCACGGTCATGCTCTCGTGCGTGCTGGCCCGAGCCGCCGGCGATGAGGAGCGCCGTCGCGGTCGCGCCGGCGGTGGGAGGGACGAGAGGGATGTGAGGAAAGCCATTCTGCTAGGGGACAAGGGGGACGTCTTTGAAGATTATGTTTTTTTTTGGTAAGGCATGGGTCATTTTGCTAGTATATAAGAAGATAAACAATACCTCCGAATTTCTAGCGATCCCCAAATTTATAGCTTTCCTACTGAAGTGCAGCCAGTGTGGCTATCCTGCCACAGTATCTCGTCCATCTCCTCTCTGAACCGGGCCACCGCCTCCTCCGGCAGCGCGACGAACACCTTGAACCCTCGCCGCCGCCTCTCGTCCCCGGCGCCGTACGGCAGCAGGAAGCACGGCTGCGTGCTCCCGAGCAGCCGCCACGATAGCGGGAGCACGGCGTCGGGCCCGCCCCACCCGAAGTCCACCTCCGAGTGCCCCAGCCTCCGCCAGTCCGTGAACGCGCTCACGCCGCGCCGCCCCGCCGTGATGCCGCCCTCCCCGCGCCGCAGCTCCTGGAGGTCGACGTAGGACCGCACGTACTCCTCGTCCACCTCCCGCTTGCTCTTCCTGACCAGTGACGCCGTCTCCGCCAGCGGCCGCCCGGCGAGGTCGCTCGCGGCCAGCGCCACGTACACCGGCACGCACACGTTGCCCCAGTACCCCTCCGGCAGCGGCGGGTCGAGGAGACCGCTGATGTTCATGGAGTACACCATCTTCACCGTCTCGTCGGGGGCAGTTTGGTTGGCCTTCACCTTGGCGCGCCAGATGAAGGCGGCGAGAACCTCGAAGGTCGTGAACTTGACGCCGGCGTCGGCGGCGAGCCGCGCCCTCAGCGCCTCCACGCGCGCGTCGCTGACGTGGAAGCACTCCCTCGCCAGCCGCTCGTGCCCTTCTCCGTCGCTCGCCGCGCCGTACGGGCCAAGCCGCGGGATGTCGTCGTCGGTCGCGAGCACGGCGTCGAACGGCGTCACCACCCGCGGCGGGTTCCTGGGGCCCAGGAGCTCCCGCCTGTCCCACACCGGCTCCGCCGCGGCCTCCGGCTCCAGACCCCGCGCGAACCGCGCGGCGGCGACGAGGAACTTGGTGGACCCCGCGCCGTCGCAGAGCGCGTGCGCCACCCGCATCCCCAGCGCGACGCCGCCGCACGTGAACCGAGTGACCTGGAGCGCAAGCGCTGCCGGCCCGCCGTCGCTGTCGCCGGGCGCGAGGCGGCCGAGCAGCGGCGAGTCCGGCTTGTCCGCGTCGACGTCGGCCACCGTCAGCTCCGTCGCCGCGAGGACGAGGGCCACGGCGTCCTCGCCGGCCCCGGAGAACACGACGCTGCCGTCTTCCCGGACGACGGAGCCGGCGAGCTGCGGGAAGAGGCCGAGCGCGTGGGCGAACGCGGCCTGGAGGGCGTCGAGCGGGTCGAGGGAGACCGGGTGGGCAGGGAAGAAGCGGACGGTGCGGAAGGAGACGTCGAGCACGTTGCGGTCGGCGTCGAGGCCGGAGAGCGGCAGGGACGACGCCGGAGGCCGCCGCGCCGGGGAGAGCCTGACGGTGTCCAGGACGCGCAGGTGCAGCTGCGGCGGGGGCGGGGGCGGAGGCGCCGGCGGCTCCATGCGGCCGGCCGGGAGGGGAGCCCGCGCTGTCGCGGCGGCCGGCGGTGGGAGGGAAGGACGGAGAGGGCTCGCTCGCGCTTTAAAACCTGGGGACGTTTGTGTGGGTCGGAGTAGGTGGCGGTCGTGGCACGGCAGACAGCACTGGCCCGTCACGGCGGACCGATGGCGACGCGGTTGGTGGAACAAATTGGATGAGATGTTTCCAGGACGACGAATGGCGACGTGGGAGCGCCAGGCGCCAGTAGTGCGGTGGCGCCGACACCATTTCAACTTGTCAGTCCGGCGGGCTCTGCATGCAATGCAAGCAATACTGTCCGTTTGCTACATGGTTTTCAGAAACTTCACGGGAAATAGCTGTATCCCTACAGGATTCAAAACACACGTTTGAATAAATCCAAACAGTCGTACGTTTGCATCACTACAAGTCGGCAAATATACAAGTCGGCAACCAGATGCGCCGATGCCGATTGGTCCAACCAGATGCCAGACCAAGGCTGCCGAATTGATCTTCGGACCAGCATTTCGGAAAAAGTCCAAAACAAACCTATGCATCCGCCGATCGATCTTTTTAAAAGATCGGCCGGGTCGCTTTCGACTAGAGGTGTAGTCATCAAATAGCTGACGGGCATATTAACTTATACAACATAGATTATGTTGCAGAATTTTCTGTAACAAAGATCTTGTTGCGGAAATATTTTGTAGACTTTCTTTGCAACAGAGATTGTTATAGAATATTTTTTGCAACAAAAGATCATGTTTTGGAAACACCTGTATAATGTTTTGCAACAGAGTTTGTTATAGAATATTTTCTGTAATAAAGATTGTGTTGCGGAAATACTTTTATAATTTTTTCTGCAATCGGATTTGTTATAGAATATTTTTTACAACGCACATTGTGTTGCACAAACATCTGTAATTATTTTGCAATAAAGTTTGTTATAGATTATGTTCTGCAACAAAGACCGTGTTGCGAAAACAGTTGTATAATTTTTTCTGTAAGAAAGTTTGTTATATAATATTTTCTACAACACAGATCATGTTATGAAAACACTAGTATATTTTTGTTTGCAATGGAGTTTGTTGTAGAGGATTTTCTTTAGCAAAGATCGTGTTACAGAAAGACCTGTTGGACACCATGGTTGGGTCGAGAAAGAAAATGGGTGTGTTGCGTGTCCATCGGCCGATCCTTTTAAAAGATCGGCCGTGTCGCGAGTTGACCAATTTGGCGCCTCGAATGGCCAAGTAGCGCTTCATTATTTCAAAACAACTCTTCTTGCAGTTTTTTTCAACAGATATCTTGTTGCAAAAATGTTTGTGAGTGAGGTCATGTTGCATTTTTTACAATAAATGTCATGTTGCAGAAATTTTTAAGTTTTTCTTAACACAAGCCTGGTTGCAGTTTTTTCTTTTTTACAACAAATGTCTTGTTGCAAAAACTTACCGCAGCGGAGTGCTCAACCGATCCAATGCATGTAAACCCTGTGGGACACGTGCCTAGCACGGAAGGTCATGGATGCAAGGTAATGATCAGCCGGCTGAGGAAAATCATTTCCCTTAAATTATAGAAGAAAACTAAACTAAACTTCAAACTTGTAATCCCGGAAATTATGGCAAGGATTGTAGACTGTCATTGGCTGACATTAGGATGAATCAGGCCGGTCCATTTTAAGTCAGTCGCTAGCGCTGTTTTTATTTTCACTTTTTATTTTGTTTGTTTTACATTTTGGTAATGATATTATCTTATGTTTTCATAGTGACAGTAAACATTTTTAAAAGCTGCATGAACCCACTTGTCTTCTATTAGGAAGAGCAACAAAAACAGTTGAAGCAACAATGAGCTTGAAAGTGCTCGAACTCGGCACCTCACTTCCCATAGTGCCCGCACCTTCCGAATCGTCCTATAGGCTGCTAGTGATTATATCTCACGTGGTATATAAGAACAAAAGGAGCATTCATATATGAAAACATTTTTTAAAACTGACAAAACATTTCTTGAAAAAAATTGGAAAAAAATTGAAATACCAAATATATATTGTTAAACGCAAAAATTTTACCAAATACCAAATATTTTTACACTGCTTAATTTATTTTTTCAGGTTTCAATAATTGTTCCCATTTTTGAAAAAATAGTGTTTTCTTTTCCAACATTGATTGTGTTTTCAGAAAAAATGTTTGTGTTAAAAACATATTATTATTTCCAAAAAGTGGCCACACTTTATAAAAATTACGAGTTTATAAAAATTGTTTGGGCCTGCACGATTTTAATATTTGTGTGACATTAATAAATATCTTAGAATATCAAAGCTGCGTTGTGTAGTTGAATTGCCCGAGCCTCACATTAAAGCCATAACACGTGATGCTTTTAGTAACCAGCGGCAGGTGTTCAGCAGCTCAAGGTCGCAAGTACGAATCAATCCTCCACGCCCGTTCGGATGTTGATATTGGGGGCTAGTTTTAGATATTGGCATTCGGCAGCCCGAATATCGTCATTTGGTTGCGCACAACATTCTCTCGTGGAGTCGACGCTCAATATCGAATCGCTCTTTTCTGGTGTACACTTCCCCTCGACCAATTCGGAGCCCTCGACCTGGGTTTTCGCTGGTATTCGCTAGCACTTCTGCCTACGACTCCATCCTTGCAACCCCCGCTACAGCGACTCCCCCCATTCCATGACTCCATCCACAACCCCGCGCCATGGCTGAGCGCCTCATGCACAACAGCAACATCCGCTGCTCTCTCGCGTGCAACGGCGACCACCTGGTTCTTCCCGCCTCCCCCGCTTCCTTCGTTGGGTGCTCCTTCAGGAATGCTCCGGCGAGCCATGGCGCGGCTACCACCTAGGTCACGCCCTCGTGTCCTTCGCCGGCTCCTAGTTCAGGGCCCGCTCCGGTGAGCCAAGGCGGAAGACCCTCCACCACGAGAAGAGCCCCATCGGCTGATGTGGAATCAGGAGGAAGATGAAAAGGGGTTGACATTTGCAATTGAACACTTTTGCCATCCAAACAGGAATTGATATTGGTGGCTTCGATTGGATTCCAACTTTCAAATACATAACATCCAAACATTAAATTTGACATTGATGCTCAATACTCCGTTGTGTCACTTATTTTGGACAGATGGAGTATTAAAGACTATCGTGAAGCTTGAACTTGGGTCACTTATTTTGAACGGATGGAGTATTAAAGACTGTCGCCAAGCTTGAACTTGAGGAATCCTTCTTGGCTAATTACCTAAGGACACCACTTCTTGGACTGGCTCTTCTTCGAAGATATACCTAGGAGAAACTGTAGTTTTTGGTGCCCAACTCCTCTTCGTGCGCAGAAAGACTGAGAGATAAAAGTTGAGCTGAATGCAAGTTATTTGCTAGCATTAGCTATATGGGGTTGGCCATACGACAGTGTGTGCATGTTACGTGTGACTGAGAAGTAGTCACACAACAATGAGAAGTGTGTACACTAAAAATGGGAAGTACATACATTTGTTCGGTACGTAGGAATTTTGCAGGAAAACTATAGGAATCCAGAGTCGGAGGAAAGTTTCACAAAAGTGTGTTTGCTTTGCACGATTGGCAGTGAGAGATTCTAGAGAAAAGGCTCCAGAAGCCTCAGTTTCACAGGAAAAAAAGAATCCACCTGATTTCCATTTTCTGGGCGGAGTCCCGAGGCCATGGAAAGGAAAGGCAGTCTGTGTGCCTCTGCTGATTCGAGTTTAAGGCCCAGAGCTGTACGAAGTGACATGCTCAATGATAGAAAAAGGAAATGCTTGTAATCACTCGACAGATCGCAGCTCCCGCTTCTGCCACCTTCCTGTGTCCCATGAGCCACCATCGCTAGTTTTGCAACTGGCCCATTGTTACAATTTTACCACCGCAACAACTCGTATATTGCAGACCCAAGTAAGACGAAGGTGAGGCAGTGACATCTAGATCCCCACAGCGTGAACGAGAGACGCACGGCACCCGATGCTTCCGCGCCAGCGCCGACAATCACCCGCCTTGCGAGAGAGAAGAATGGCGGCGAGTTTGCAACACACTAACCAGGTACTGGCCTGCACGACGGCACCATAGGCGACAGCCTCTTGCCGTTGAAGTAGTCCTTGAGGAGCTGCTGCACCTTGGGGATCCTGGTTCTGCCACCGACAAGCACGACCTTGTCAGCCTGGCGCCTGCCACGGCCTTCTTCACCGGCACCATCGTCTTCCAGAAAAGGTCACCGGCACCTGACGTCAAGCCTGGCGAACGCCGGCATCCTTGGTGGCCTGGTGCTGCGCGTCGTTCAAGTAGGCCGGCACGGTGACCACGTACGGCGCGCGTGACCTTCTCGCCGAGGTAGGCTTCGGCGGTCTCCTTCAACTTGGAGAGCACCATGCCGCTGATCTCCTCGGGGCTGAACACGCGCACGTCGCCGTCCTCCACCTGCACCTGGATGTGCGGCTTGCCCTTGCGGTCGGCGACGGGGTAGGGCAGCAGCTTGACGTCCCGCTGCACGACGTCGTCGGCGAACTCCCGGCCGATGAGGCGCTTGGCGTCGTAGATGGTGCGCTCAGGGTTGGCAGCCGCCTGGTTCTTGGCGACCTCGCCGATGAGCCGCTCGCCGCTGTCGGCGAAGGCTACCTAGGAAGGGGTAATCCGGTTGCCCTAGTCATTGGTGATGATCTCGACGCGGCCGTTTTGGTAGACGCCGACGCGCGAGTAGGTCGTGCCGAGGTCAATGCTGATCACGGGGTCCGTGTTGCCGCCGCGGGCGTCGCCTTTCGTGGGCGCAACAGCGGAACCAGCCGGCATCGCGAGAAGCAATGCCCGCGCGACGAGAACAACGAACGTCCACATCGACACACGAGCCATGCCGATCGACTGGTTTGTTTTGGCACGTGAAGACGAGGCCGTCCTACCCTATGTTCCTAGATACAAAGTGTATTATTTTTTCAAAAAGTTCATTTTTATATTTTAAGCAGAGTACAATCAAAGTCGCTCACATACACTCACTCCTATGAACGCACGCACACCCTATCCCTATGAGCACATTTGAAAGACTAAGCCGGCATATCATTTTGAGATTGATGAAGTCGTCGACGCCTTCGTTGTCGATGGAAACGTCTCCTCCCACTAAAAGCACATCGCCGAAAGACCTGAAATAAATTCAGAAAAATGCAAGCACCAACGCCAAGTCTGGGACTTGAACTCTGGTGGACAGGGGATACCAGAGTCCTCCTAACCATCCAACCACATGTTGGTTTGCTATTTTTTTCGAAAAGTTAAATTTGTCTAATTTTGACCAAGTTTGTAGAGAAAAGTATCAAGGTCTAGAATACCAAATCATTATTGCTAGATTCATTATGAAATATATTTTTATATTTTATATATTCCGTATTGTAAATCATTATATATTTTGCTATAAAGTTGGTCGAACATAAACAAGGTTTTATTTTTTTTAACTAATACATCTTATATTTAAGAACAGAGGAAGTATTGCGTCAGGCCGTGTGTGTTGCGTGAGGAATCGGAGACCATCTCCGACTCCGATAGTAGTGGGCCGTCCAATTTGAACTTGGTCCCGTCAACACGGCGATCTCAGCCGTTCAGTTCTTGTTGATCTGTCAGCTAAGAAGATGTCGTGACGTGTCGATGCGAAGGCACATATGTGCATGCCATTTCAGGCTCGATACATTGGAGTGTTTTTCTTTGACTAGTAATGTAGGGACCCCGATATATAGGTCGAGATCATCGAATGCACGTGTACAGTAACCCCAGAGATCAAGGCTCATTAAACACACAGAAACGGAATAACGAGAGTCTTACATCCATATATATCGTTTAGCGCGGATATGGCCATTATGGCCAAGTCTTCATATACATTGCAACGAAAATCCTCAAGGATAGCGCGAACCCACGCCATCTGCCTTAACCCTACATGCATTCTGACTGGGAAGCGTCCTAGCTCGTAGGAAAGTCACCAAGGTACTCTTCACCATCTCCTGTTCTCTCTTATCTGGTCAATGAAATAACGAGTGGCAAGCCAATAAGTACTTTGAATATACTAGTATGTTGTTTTTACGGAAAGTAGATTTTCCTAGTGCAACAACATGATCAAATTTTTGGGGGACATGCATCACAATGCATAGCGGTAACCCAATGAACATGTTACATATATCAATATCAACTTTGGATCAAACATCCCATGTCCACCCATCATGTCAAGTCACCTGACTTATTAGCTCAAGCATCATTTTTCACATATCACAAACTTTTTCTCATACCCTCCCACATACATGGTTTATGCGGAAACAACTGGACGTAGTTTAAACAGGATTACCCAACTGTCCTTGACCGTGGACACGACTATTCGAATAGTTTTACACTCTGGAGAGGTTGCGCGTTGTACCCACCAGACTCGGGGAACTTCTGTGTCATCCACGACTCGTGGTATATTACATACCCGCGGTAAGAACCCGAACAATGTCGTTCCCCTGCGACATTAAACAAAGAGTCCACTCGATTGGTACACAATCCACATGATGTACATCATACGAGCCTTGCTCTAGATCGTATCATCCATGCAGGGACCAACGATGTGCCCGGTGCGTGTAAAAACATCTCATGGTCGCCCTACCTGGCACGACCCAGTATCGAGAGTGACCACGTCACTCCCGCCACTAGTAATGCGGGCTCTGTGTTAGCATCCACCAGAGTAATCGACAAAGCCCCGTCCCATAAGGAGTATCGTGGTCGCACATGTAAGGTCAGGACGGTCGACAAATCTTAAATCTAATACCGTTTCCGAAATCACACACACGAAATCTTTCTTGGTACACCACTTCTTTCTCAAGTAGTCATCCATCTCAACACCACCCCCCTCGGGCATTAGTGGCACCCGACGGGGTTTTTGAAAAGCCTATGTAAACACTCCCTTCATCGTCACAGTGCATATTCCCATCCCTTTTTACGTAGCAACTAACTACATCCCACATGCACAACCCTCATAGGTGGTAGGGTCATGCCCAAGTACAGGTTTCAACGAGGTGTTCTTCGGGGACAACCCAACAAGGGGGGTCTCCGATCCAACATGAATATATGCATAAGTAAGGTGCTATGTGACATGCAAATAAAAGTTTCTTAGGCATGGTCAAAAGGCTGCTTGCCTGGTTCAAAAAAGTCTTCGAGGTCTTCTCATGCTTCTCATCTATCTCCGAGTACTTCGTCTACTTCTTCAACTACCGTCAAAAACAACCACCGCAAGCCACACAACAAGTAGAAACAGAAGTGCTCTAAAAATAGGAGTTTTATTTTTCTTGGACATCTCTCACATAAGAAAATTCCATAAATCTTATTCTAAGAGATTTTGGTCACCGAAGAATTTGAATGGCGGAAAAGGAGGAATTGGTGATCCTATAAGAAGTCTACAGAAAATATTCTCATAGAGTGGATGCATCCATGTGATAGGGCATGATTTTAGAGACTTTTGGAAGTGGTCTCATTGGATTTGGAGTTGGTACGAATTTCCTATGGATTTTCTAACATGGAATAAGTGGAAATATGTGCTATTTATTTGGCCTAGCAGACATAATGCCAGAGAAAAATGTTGACTAAGGCTAGAAAATTAGAGCATGATTTTATAAGTCTCTGGAAATTGGAATCACTCAATTTGGAGTTGATTTGAGCTCCCTAGGAATTTTGCGAGATGGGGTTTTAAATATTCAAATTTGTATTTGAATATTAATACTACAGGAAATTTCTTTTGAAAAATGTGCAATGCACATATTTGGATAGGCAAGGAACATGAATCATTAAATTTGGGGCTAACAATAATCAATTATGATTTCTGGAAGTTCCTGTAAAAAAGAAAAGGGAAAAAGAGTTATACGAGGGGAAGCTATAGTGCGCACATGGCGCAAGATAACCTCCTTCGCCGGCCCAGTTGCGCAGTTGCGCCTGCGTAGATGCTACGCCGATGGCGCACCATTTGAAAGGCATTTTCGGCGAGGGGAGGCGCAAAACACTTGAGGGTGCCTCCACTTGAGTTGGGGGCCCGACCGGTGGGAGGAACAACCCGCTTACATGGGGCCCCACCTGTCAGATCTCTCTTCCTTCTCCCGCCCGAGCAGGAAGGAACAAAGGAGAGAGCCTGTGGCGCTTGCGTCGGCGGCCCGTGCTACCTGCGAAGAGGCTCAGCCTCTCGGCGACCTCAGGGGGGGGGCGACGACCTGAAGGGGTGCGTCGCGCACGCCGGAGAGGAGTTGCTCGCAGTCGGTCACTCACCAGGGCGGACGCGGCCGGCGACCATGGTTGGCAGAGCGCAGCAGCTGCATACGGAGGAAGAGGGGATGCGGGAAGGCGGGCGGCGGCTCGGGAATCCCCATGGTGCATCTAAAGGGGAAAGGGGACGCTCATCGTGCCCGAATTTGAGCAAGGGCCGATAGGAAGGCTTCGGCCATGGGGCGATTGCAGGGCATGTGAGCTCAAATTGGGAGGCCCTGGGGGTCTATTGGAGGGAGAGAGAGAGCCAAAGAGGTTAAGAGGGGGCTTGGGGAGAGGTATAACAGAGGGGCGACGAGGGGGAGCTCGGATGCGCCTCAGGTACACTCTCGCGCGGCCATCACACACGTCGGAGCCACCTTGCAGTTTTGCTGGCGTCACTGAGGGGCATGGGCAGTGAAGGGGAATCCTATGGCGCGGTGGGACATGCTACCGCTACCAGACATGGGTTGCAGGATGAGGACAAGGTGCACATCATCGTTTCTGCATGCCAGGGATGTGGTCACCACGCGCATTCATGTCCAGAGTGGCATTTTGGTCAGTCAAAGGTGTCTAGCAAGCAAGGCATGTGTGTAGAAGAGTGATGGAGAAGTTTGGTCTCATATGGGGCACTGCAGGTGGGGCTTCTTCTCTGTTTAAGTTTGCAACACCAAACTTTGGGCTAGCATAAAGTATTTTTACTAGGAGGAATTTGAAATGAAACCTTGTCTAGTAGTCTTAGGCATGGAAGAACTACAATTGTAATAAGTTTGAGGTCAGGGAGGTGAGAATAGCTAGCACTTGTAGTTCAAAGCTTCATTTGTGCCAAAAACAAGTTTTAGAAGGGCTGCTCATATTTTCCATATGAGCGCCATACCTTTGCATAAAATGGTGCATTAGCACTCTATAGGTGTTTTGAAAATATGTGGGAGCTTTGGCTTGAAAAGAAATATTGAATGAGGGGTAAAAGAGGTGCTGCCATGGTAAAAAGGAGAGGTAGAGAGATGGAGTCACCCTCCAATAATTGACGAGGGCCATGGAAAAGTTACTCAAGGTGATAGAGGGATAGAAGAAGGTGGTAAAAATTTGAGCTCAAGGAGATTAGTAGAAGGGGCCAAATAAACAAGTTTGATAAGTGAGCAGAAGGTGTTTGATGGGTGATAGTGCTAGCATAAGGAGTTCACTTGCTATGAAACTTAACAGGATCACATGATAGGTGAAAATGAGACAGAATACCAAATTTGGGATTTGTTGGAGAAATTTTCCAATGTAGACTTGAAACACCGTACAAATGGGCAGAAATGTATTTCGGCAGATAAAACCATGCAAATTAATTCTCACTAATGCACCACTTGGTGTGGTGGCATTATTTGAGTATTATAGCATGCACAAAAACTTTGGGATCAATTGGAGAAACTTCACAATGTAAAGTTTCTCAATTCTAGAAATAAACACAGAAGGTTTTGAGGGGTTTTGGACAAGTTCATCTATTCTCCTTGATGCACCACTTGGTATGGATGCATTATTGGAGCATCAAAACATGCCCAAAAAATTTGAGAACAATTGGAGACACTTGACAATGTAGAGTTGCTCAAATTTGGATATGGACAAATAGGGGTTTGAAATATTTAGCTGAATTAAATCAACTTGGATTGAGATGAAACTTGGCAAGATAATCACATATATCATGTGTGAAATGCTAGAATTTTACTGGGATTTATTGAGAATATTTCTGATGGAAGTATTCCAAAAGCTTGAAATAGGCAGAAAGGGTTTTGAAGGGTTTTGTCCAATATTTTGAACATGACCATGTGCTTAAAATATTATATATGGAAAATATATGTCCACTGAGTTTCCCTTAATTTACTCAAATATTTTGAATGCAGGAAAAATAACCTTTCTTCATAAAAGACCATTTCTAGCCTCAGAAAAATGTATTTAAATAAAATAGTAAAATAGCTTTTAAAGTAATAATCTTGTGGTTTTGGGAAGTCTTTTTGATAATGGTATTTAAATAAAATATTGGGTGCAAAACAACTTTCCTGGTTTGAGGACTTGTAGAACAAATCCCGACTCAATGGTTTTTGAAAGCTTAAATTAAATGAAAGCTCTTTGGTAAAAATAGTTTTTGGTCCTATACACATGGTATGATCATTGGGCAAATACTTTAGGCATGAATATGAGTCTAAAGAGTAGTAGGAACTTTGTGATTTAAACACAAGAAAACAAGCAAGCAAATAACAATCACATCAAGCATCACAAGCACTCACACAAAATTTAATTCGTCCTAATTTTTAAGATATGTTAGTTTATCCAGAAGAGTTAAAATACAGGGTGTGACAAGTAAGCATGCACGTGTCATGCACGGCTGGAACAACATATATCAAAACTATAAGCCATTATAATTTTTTAAGCCTCTCGATGATTTATTGCTTTGTGCAAAACATAAGGCAATAAAAAGGATGATGGATCACCCTTCCAGCTAAACTCTGCCTCATTAACATAAGCATGTGTTTGCCAGCTGATGGGCCACCTGATTAGCTTCCCTGGGACAAAACTCAAAAGAGATACCATCAATCGTCTGGGCTTTTGCAAAGCATTCCACCAAGGTTGCAGTATATGGACTGAACATATGAACCTCGCCCTTGCATGCATTTATCAATTCCAGCGAGTCAGATTCAATATGCACCCGATGACCCGAACCTCTCGAGCAGCTCCAGCCCCTTCGACATTGCCAAAGCTACTGTCGAGGTGGCATCAAGAGTAGAGCCAGGTAGACAAGCTGCACCAGCAACCGCTTCACCAATGCTATTTCGCAGGACAATGCCAGCTGCACCTGTACCATTATCATGAAAAGCAGCATCCATATTTAGTTTGTAGCATCTGGTTCTAAGCCATTATACTAATTATGCATGTGCACAGCACACGCCAACTTAACTAAACAAATCTTATGCCCATCTTGCTCCATTAGGAAAATCACGCCCAACATGGGACTCTAGAACCAAAGAAACAAATGGTTATTTGAATATGTGGCAACTTCAAGTATAAGTTCAATGTGAGCTTCAGAAATAACATTGTAACCATGTGATGGTTTTCATTTTTTCCTTTTGCATTATAATATCATAACCTTGATTGTCTTTCTGTGTATTGTAGCAGGCCTGGCCCAATTCTGGATCCGCCCCTGTATGAAACTCCTTCCAAAGATAATTCATGAGTCAGCGTCATGAAATTTGGTTTAAAATATACACAGTACTGCATTGACTTGACTTGACTTGACTTGCACTCAGGCATGAATTGAGAGACCAAAGACCATTCTAGATAGAACTATTACGGATGCCAACTTCCCCTTCGACAGATAGAAATTGAACTAGCTTGTACTCCCTCCGTACCTAAATATAAGTCTTTCTAGAGGTTTCACTAGTGAACTACATACCGATGTATATAGACATACTTAAGAGTATAGATTCACTCATTTTGCTCCGTACGTAGACACCTAGCGAAATATCTTAAAAGACTTATATTTAGGTACGGAGGGAGTATAATGGTACTTGTCAAGAGCATCTGCAGGAGCAACAACATTTAGTCTTTTGTAGTTTGGATAGTTTTTAGCGGAAGTCTAATTTGTAGCTAAGAGAGATACGATTCTCAAATTGAAAGCACGGAAGATGAGAAGACGTGTTCCCTATGAAACGGACCAGTCCAATACACTATGATGGTTTGATAGCACGACCCAGTGTCCACCCAATTGTTGTACAGCTCCTTCTAGAACATGCTCTAGTTGTACACCTCGAGCTCGATCTTTAACATGCTTTGGTGGTATACCTAATGCTCCGCCTTGAACCTGTAGTCCTCTCATGCAAGCCGCCGCCCTTTTGCTCCCCCGGTTTCACGCGAAGCCCATGAACGCGCACTGATGGACACCAACAAATTGTCGAACGACGGTAATCGAAATGAATCGGGTTATCATAGCACTGCAGGTTGGGTGGCAAGGGAGAAGTTGGGATTTGATCTCACCGAGCCAATGTCTTGGGTTTGTCAGGCGCGCGACGCTTGTCGTTGCTGCCGCTGGTAGCCATTCGAAGGGATGAAGGTGCTCTTCGGCATCTCCGCATTCTCCTCAGCCGGAAGGCGGGACGCGCCATAGGCAGCATTCAAGGAGCCCACATGGTCAGCGGAGCCTAAGCCTTCGACGCCACACTTTATAGGGTGCGACGTCTCAGGCTTAGGCGTCGCACTACCTGGAGGGTGAGCTCGCTCTGTCAGGTGGCCGGGCCGTGTGGCGCCGATGATTTAGCCGTTACAGAGTGTACTGTGACGTCTAGGTGTCGGACGCCACACGAAAGGGTCAGACGGATATTTTTTTTTGCTTTCAGGTGCACTTCGTGACTTCTTTCGTTCTAGGAATTATTTTTGTCAATTTTGTCAGGGGGGTGTAGCCGCCTAGAAGAGGCCGTCACCGTTGGGATGCAGAGGTGGCCATCACCGAAGCCGCGCGGTTTGGCAACGCCTCTAGTGAGCCGGATGGAGGAGAGCTTCCTGCACGGCGGCGGCTCCTTTGCCTTGGATCTCTCCGCTCACCAAACCTCGGTTAAGTGTCCTAGGCACGGCCACGCGTGGAGGAGGCAGCAAGCACGGCCGCGGCGCAAGCAGATAACTTGAGCAAACGACGGCGGTGTGGAGTGCCGGCGTGAGATTTCTTTTGCGTTCAGTTCTTTTGATGGGACATGTGGACACTGGGGCGGAACTTTATGTTCGGTGGCAGTGTTTTCGTCCACCAGTTGAAATTGCTAAACACACTTTTTATGAGGGTTAGTTTTAATCTGATGGTTAGATCTAATAGCCTGATCTTGAGGTTGTAATTGGTCAAGGTCTTTATGTGTACTAGATTAGGTTTGGTGCATTTAGTGATGAATATGTTTGCTTGTTTAATAGTAGTAGGAAAGATGTTCTCTAAGTTTGACTTGCTTTGGTTACCTGCATGTTGTTCCATGAGCTTTGGTGTTTCTTTGAACTTGTTGAAAGTATGTAAATGGCCTGGTGCCGCTGATTGCGAGCGAGGTGGCGCGCCGGCGGGTGTGCGAACAGTATCTCGCCCGGTTGCCACAACGACACTCCATGTTGCGCGAGTCGACGGTGATGACCTGCAACATTGTATAAAGAGAGAGTTGGTGTGCCGCTCGCAACAACGTACAATGCACACAAGTGTTTGATAAAATGACCACACCGTGAAAAAAATATATGTGTTTTCACATGAACATGGCCTAATCAAGACCATGCCACATCATCAAATAAACTGCTTTAGTTCCGCATAGGAGCCAAACTCGTTTGGTTTGAAGAGTTGAAAATGCAAATTATTTTGCTCTATATTCGAGGGACCAAATCTAGACTTCTTTAACAGTTAAGGGTAAAAAAGTAGATTTTTCTCTCAATAGTAAAGCAATTTTTATTGACTCCCCAAACACATATGCAAATATAACTTAAATCATAACATCTTATATATGGTATCCATACAATGCTTTGAAGGAACTTGAAGTAATATTTGTATACTAGTAGGAACAAAGTTCACTGGTCCCTACTGTGACGACAACATCATATGATTATCACATCATACTCACTATTATTTCCATTTCTTTAACAACGACGACTCCAAACTAAGGTATATTGTTTATGGTGAAAAATGGGCTCGAAGGAGTTTGCAAGTCGAAGCTTGGATTTTTGTTATCAGCATCAACTGTAGATTGCAAGGCAAGTGCTTGCCAGAAGTTAGAGGTATTCTCCATTTTCCATGGGCCAGAATCATCGAGCTCCACATCATTGATGCTGTAGCGCTGGCTTCTTGACCCTTTGTTCTTTAGCCTCATGAAGTACTTCTGTGCATGGCTCGAAATCTGGATTGGAGTCCTACTAGTGACGAAGTGCTTTGATATGTCCTTCCATTTTCCACGGCCACATACGCTCAAGCCATGGAGAAAGAGCCTAGAATAAACAGGTTTAAGATGAATAGTTAGGTATATTATTGATCAAGGACATATTGATTATTTAATATATTGGTAAAAATAAAAATGCAAGAGTTGGATAATTAAAACTTTAACCCAAACATTATCCCTCATGGTAATCATTTTGATTATGTCTATTTATCTTTTCTTATGGTGCTATTACATAAGATATAACATCAGATGATTAAAGACGAATAAGGAAATTCAAGATTACCATGGTCATATTGAAATAGATATCAATAGACCATGATAATGCTTGTATTTATAACTTTATCACTTTTAATTATTAGGACAAACATCGGTGATATTAAATTATCAATGGAAGCACACAAATGTAATAAACTTGGACATTCGCAAACAAAATATATACATCATGGTATTATTGCTTTTGGTAAATGCTAAATAGGCACAATGAGTACAATGAAAATAAAAATAAAAACTCCCGTCTCATGAGAATGAAAATCCACATAATGCTTAGTTAGTGTGCTTTCTTTTAAAACAAACCCGACATCCCCAAATGAATAATCACAATAAAAAATATATATTAAAAATACCATGAAAACTTAGGATGAAACATGAATAACCTGTGTTCTTCAGGGGTCCAAAACCCCTTGGCACATGGTGCAAGCACTGGTTGGTGGATGCACGTCTTATTCTCTAACACCACCTTGTTCTGCTCCACCATCGACACCTCCTCTTGATTGTCCATGGTTTGCCTGTTATCTAATGGACAACCAAACAAAAAGTCGGTTCCTTCCATTGCGGCCTCCTCTTGGAATCCAAATGTTTTATTCACATGGCCATCCACGGTGTAATTGACACCATGCTCACCATTGGTACCATGGTACTCCTTCTCTGTACACTGCAACATATGCATCTCTGCAGCAAGATCACCATACATGTTTGTTACCTGTGGCATGGTCTTCCTAGGGAACCATGTTTGGAGCTTGGCCGCAATATCATTCTTCTTGTTCTTGTCATGGTTGGTGTCATCATTGTAGTAGTAGTTGTTGAGCCCATCGATGATTGTTCTACCCCCCTCTACCTCGGAAGGGATCCTTTCCTGGTTGAATCTTGGATTCATGGTTCAAACTTGAGGTCTTTTGAGGGAAAAAACTTGTGATATTTGGATACAAGTATGAGAGGTATCAAATCAAAGGAGTGTCTGAATTGAGAGGGTGAGGAGGAGGGCATGATACTTATAGCATCACCATAGAGCAAACCTTGTTGTGATGATAAAGCATGATTAATCATACTATAAATGCTAGTGAAAATATCCATTATATGAAAATCATATCCAATTTATGATGTATCAAGACTCACAAATTCATATATGGTAATAGCAATCAAAACATAAATCTTGTGTAATTAATAAGTGTAATTAACAACATGCTCTTGAAAATGATTAACTAATATTCCTTGTTATAATAGTGTATCAGAGTTGTTGCTAACAGATGGGAAGTCAATTTTAACCTAATGCATGCATATCAACAAACATGGCCCATATTCTTATAGAAAACTACTCATATAGTGGATTGCCACTGCCTTCGTTAGAGCACCAAAAATAATATCAAGCATTGACGCGTTTAATTAGGAGTTATATTGTCAATCCACTTTCGGTGCACAATGAATGTATATTATGTCTATATTAATAATATATACCTCACACAAAATATATGTACCTACATTATATATATGACCCATTAAGTGCTATCTAATTGAAACATATATTACTATATATTCGTCATAATATTACGCACACTATTTGACTTGCCACGTGATAGCTTAAAAGATTGAACACCGACATTAGTGTCTTGATCTTGTCTTTCTCTATTTTAAATTATATTCTAAATCATCTATAAATGACACAAATTGCATATATATTTTTCCCTTCTCAAGGTTTAATGATGTGCACCTTAATTTAATGCACTATAAAATCATTTCATTTAGATATACATAGAGTTGACCAACGACCGGTCGCATGGGATGATGAAAAAATGTACATTGAGAACAACTTGGTTTCATAAGTACGAGATGAACCATTGCGCCATTGACACAAAGACCAATTGCAGCCACGAATTGAAGCAACGATGATGCCTAATTTGCTCCAATTACAAAGTTAGGGTATGTAATGTATGCCAAGCGAAGATTCACTAGTGTACTAAAGTCATATTCAAACGGTTTAAACCCGTTTCACTGACATAGTTCCGAATTGTCGCCATGCGAAGGTGTGCGATAAGGGGGATCCATCACACGTGATTAATCCTTTGCAATAAGGCTCGAGCATGCGCTATACATTGACACAACATTTGCGATGCAGAAGATATAAGAAATGGTTATTTGACATAGTGCGTGTATAAAAAGATGCCTATCACAAATGTTTAATCTATCGCATTGTTTGTGATGCGACACATCACACACATTCAAGAACAAAAAAATTTGTGCGGTCCAACTACTATCGCACATGCTCCACATACTAAGGTTGTGCACAGGGGTTCCTAACACACACGCTCATCAATAGTGCATTGTGTTTGATGTGTTCATTAGCACACATGTTTCAAGGATGCAGACATGTGTGTTAATGTGAACAATCGCACACGTTCCTCGTCAGCAAACTGTGTGTGCTCTTTGTTTTCATCGCACATGTTTTTCTTTTCTTTTGTAGCCGTGTGCACCGCATTTCAACAGTAATGACCCATTGCACAATTGATTTTTTTACCATAACTTATTCTTTGTAAGTTATAATTTTCCAGAATCTAATTGGAAAATTCCAAAAATTGAATTATGAAGTGTGTCACTCATATATTTTATATCCATCATACAAACTCTATTTACAATGGTTCAACATATGCGTAAATCAAATCAGAGTTCAATATGTTCAAGAATTCTAGAAGCAACATATTAACAATAAGAGCAACAACAATATTATAAGCGATAAAGAGAGAGGTGGAAGGTATTCCGGTTGTTGGCGAATGTGAGGAAGTGGAATGCCCATATTGTGTCCTTTTCCATGCCGAAGGTGCGCACAACTTTAATCCAACCCTTTTGTGATGACCACCAACCCATCCTTCACCGCCTCGAGGTAGAATTCTAGCTCATTACTCCTATAAAGTATGGTGGAGTGACCGCTTCACTGTGCACCTCACTCACGGAGAGAGCCTCCTGGCTGCTTGTTGCATGGTGGCTATCATCGGGAGCCACTCGGGAGTGCTGGGAGTCGTCTGTGTTATGAAACTTTGCATGGAAAACAAAACAAATTCATATCAAACACCCAAGATCTATTCTATGGAGATGCTAGCAATGAGAGGTGTGTGTGTGTGTGCCTACATACCCTTGTAGACTGAAAGCATTATCAATCTAAAGATCATGGTTAGCGTAGTCGTACTCGCGTGGCGGTCAAATCCAATACAAGCACTGCACTAGTGGGACCTGCAAGATATGCACACGTACGACTCGATGACTTATCGTCCTTCTTCATCGAGCAAGTGAATGAGAAGAGGTAGATGAGATTTGATGCAACATGATGGTGTGGTGGTGGTGGCGGCAGTGGAACTCCGACAGGGCTTCACCAAGCGCATACTGAATGAGAAGTGGAGGAGAGGGAGAGGGCAGCCCCACTGGTGGAGGGATGTGGCTTCCTCCTACACCTCCCACTTTATATAGGCATCAGGGGGTGTTGGGAGGCTTGCTCCCCAAGCCCGGGCCGTTGGACAAGGTGGGGGAAGGAAATCCTCTCCTCTCCTTTCCCAAAAAACCACGACCCCCCCTCGTTTTAGGGATCTTAATCTTATCTCTTCGTGATATGATCCTATTCCTTTTAGTGGGGATCTTGGTGCACCTAGACTAGGGGTGTGGAGACTTGCCCCATACCACGTGTATGTGGGTCTCCCAAGCAGGTTGGGCCCAACCCGGAATCTTCTAGAACCTTCCCGATACAATACCGAAAAATCTCGAAGAATACTAGAACCCTGAAAATCACTTTCCATATATAAATCTTTACCACCGGGCCATTTTCGAGATCATGTGATGTCCTGAATCTCATATGATATTCCAAACAATATCTAGTTCTTGCCATTACCAATATTTCAATACTATTCTAGCGTTGGCGAATGTTAAGTGTGTGACCCTACGGGATCGAGAACATGTAGACATGACCGAGACTCTTCTTGGATCAATAAGAAATAGTGGGACCTGGGTGCCCATATTGACTCCCACATATTCAACAAAGATCTTTATCGCTTTGAACCGAAATGCCGAGGATTTACATAATCCCCTATGCAATTCCCTTTATCCAACGGTATGTAACTTGCCCGACATTCGATCATTGGTATCGCCATACGCCCATACCTAGTTCAATCTCGTTACCAATATGTCCCTTTACTTGTTCTGTAATGCAATATCCTCGTTACGAAAGTCATTATTGTCATGCTTGCAAGCTACTTTTGATATCGTGTTACCGAGAGGGTTGAAAGATATTTCTATGTTATACATAGTGCAAAATCCCAGTCTTGATCTATGCAACCCAACAAACACTTTTTGAGATCCTTGTAGAGGACCTTTATGATCACCCAATTACGAAGTGACGTTTGGATACATACAAAGTATTCTTCCCACATTAGGGAGTTGCACGATCTCATGGTCTAAGGAACAAATAACTAAGTGATACGATCATATGCTAAGCTTATGGTTGGGTCCCTCCATCACACCATTGTTCTAATGATGTGATCCCAATATCCTGTTATGAAATGAGAACTCATGTCTATGGTTAGAAAATCTTAACCATCTTTGATCAACGAGCTAGTCTAGTAGAGACTTACTAGGGACATGGAATTCACTTATGTATCCACACATGTATTCAGTTTTCGGTCAATACAATTCTAGCATGGATAATAAACAATTATCATGAATAAGGAAATAAGGTAATAAAATATTTATTATTGCCTCTAGGGCATATTTCCAACAGTCTCCTACTTGCACTAGAGTCAATAATCTAGTTCACATCGTAATGAAACTAACACATATAGAGTTTTGGTGTTGATCATATCTTGCTTGTGGAAGAGGTTTTGTCAACGGGTCTGTAGCATTAAGATCCATATGTACTTTGGAAATCTGTATGTTTCTTCCTTGATGTAGTCACTGATGGAATTGAAATGGCGTTTGATATGTTTGGTCTTCTTGTGAAACATGGGCGCCTTGGCATGTCAATGGCTCGAGAGTTTTCAAAAAAGATAGTCATGGGATTCGATGTGCTAGGTATCACACCTAGATGGCTTGATGGGACATGAATTCTTCATCTAGACTCCTTCTTGCGTCATTTTTGAAGCAACTATATATTCCGCCTCACATGATCATGCTGCTACAACACTATGATTGGAGCTACTCTAGCTGACTACTCCACCATTTAAAACAAATACGTATCTGATTTGAGACTTTGAGTCATCCAGATCAGTGTCAAACCTAGTGTCGATATAACCTTTTATGATGAGCTCTTTATCACCTCCATAAATAAGAAACATTTCATTAGTCCTCTTTATGTACTTAAGGATATTTTCAACCGATGTATAGTGTTCCACTTCTGGATCACGCTGCAACATTTCAGCCATACTTATGGAAAGACACACATCGGGTCTGGTGCACAACATGTCAAACATGATAGAGCCTATGGCTGATGCATAGGGGACGACCCACACCCTTTCTCTATCTTCTCTTGTGGCTAGGCATTGTGTTTTACTCAACACTAGACCTTGCAATACACGGAAGGACCATTTCTTTCACTAATCACTTTTGGACATGTTCAAAATCATGTCAAGTTATGACTTTGTGGAGGTCCTATAAGCACTAGTAGAAAAGAGGACTTTAGTCTTCTTGATGAAATCCCATTAGTCCCGGATCACTCATGAACCGGGACCCATGTGGGCATAGGTCCCGGTTCGTGAGGCCAGGGCGCCGGCCGGGCCTCGTGGGCCATTTGTCCCGGTTCGTTTGTCACCTTCGGTCCCGGTTCCAAACACGAACCGGGACCAATGTGCCTCGCTCCTGGCCCACAACCAGTAGTCCCAGTTTGTGGCTGGAATCGGGACCTGAGGCTGTCCTTTGGTCTCGGTTCCAGCCACAAACCGGGACCGATGGTTGGCCTACATATACCCCCGCGAGCAGAGCAGTGCACTGCTCTGTTTTTTCGACCGGCCGTGGGAGAGATTTGTGGTGCTCTAGCTCACCTCCTATGCACATGAGGTGTTCGATGAAATGCGCGAGCCACACTTAAGCTTTCTCCTTTAGAAGCTCCTTGTCCAAGCTCCATTTTCATCAAGATTTGTGTAGTTTTTAGTACACTTTATTATATAACGCACGCAGATGAACCGTCAATGGATGTACGGTGACCGACGCACCTCCGAGTATATTAATGGCCTGCATAATTTTCTCGAAGCGGCTAAGGCAAACAAGCAGAATGGTTTTATGCATTGTCCATGTACTATCTGTGGGAATACGAAGGAATTATCCGACTATAAAACCCTTCACTTCCACCTGTTTCAGAAGGGTTTTATGCCACACTATAATGTTTGGACCAAGCACGGAGAAAGAGGGGTTATGATGGAAGACAACGTAGAAGAAGAGGATGATGACAACTACCCGCCCCCTGAATACGGTGATGCTGCAATGGGGGAAGCTGAAGATCAAGAGGAACCACACGATGTGCCCGATGATGATCTTCGTCGGGTCATTGTTGATGCACATAGAGAATGCGAAAATGAAAGGGAGAATTTGAAGTTCGATCGTATGTTAGAGGATCACAAAAAAGGGTTGTACCCAAATTGCGAAGATGACAACATAAAGCTCGGTACCACACTGGAATTGCTGCAATGGAAGGTAGATAATGGTGTATTTGACAAGGCATTTAGTTTGCTACTGAAATTAATGAACAAGAAGCTTCCAAAGGATAACGAATTGCCCGGAAGTACGTACTAAGCGAAGAAGGTTCTATGCCCTCTAGGATTGGAGATGCAGAAGATACATGCATGCCCTAATACTGCCTCCTCTACCGTGGTGCGTACGAGGATTTGAACGCATGCCCGGTATGCGGCGCATTGCGGTATAAGACCAGAAAAGATGACCCTGGTGATATTGAGGGCCAGCGCACCGGGTAGATGGTTCCTGCCAAGGTGATGTGGTATGCTCCTATGATACCACGGTTGAAACGTCTGTTCAGAAACAAAAAAGCATGCCGAGTTGATGCAATGGCACATAAAAGACCGTAAGAAAGACGGGAAGTTGAGAGCACCCACTGACGGGTCGCAGTGGAGAAAGATTGAGAGAAAGTGGAGCGACTTTACACGTGACCCAAGGAACGTATGGTTTGTTTTAAGTGCAGATGGCGTTAATCCTTTTCGGGAGCAGAGCAGCAAGCGTAGCACATGGCCTCTGACTCTATGTATGTATAACCTTTCTCCTTGGTTGTGCATGAAGCGGAAGTTCATTATGATACCAGTGCTCATCTAAGGCCCGAGGCAACCCGAAATGACATTGATGTGTACCTAAGGCCATTAGTTGATGACATTTTACACCTATGGAATGGAAATGGTGTACGTGTGTCGGATGAGAACGAACAGGAGGAATTTGACCTACATGTGTTGCTGTTTGTAACCATCAACGATTGGCCTGCTCTCAGTAACCTTTCAGGACAGACAAACAAGGGATACAACGCATGCACACACTGTTTAGATGACACCGACATTATATATTTGGACAAATGCAGGAAGAATGTCTACATGGGGCATCGTCGATTTCTTCCAATCAACCATCAATGTCGAAAGAAAGGAAAGCATTTCAAAGGTGAGGCAGATCACCGGAAGAAGCCCGCCCTCCGTACTGGTGATCACATACTTGATATGGTCAATGATTTACAAGTAATCTTTGGAAAGGACCCTAGCGGACTATCTGTTCCGAATGACGATGCGGGACACACACCCATGTGGAAGAAGAAATCTATATTTTGGGACCTACCCAATTGGAAAGACTTAGAGGTACGCTCTGCAATCGACGTGATGCATGTGACGAAGAATCTTTGTGTGAACCTACTAGGTGCTGCGGCAACAGACAACAACGCCAGAGATTGGCACGTTGACGGAGGCTGGGCTTGCGTTGGTTTTTCCCTTGAAGAGGAAAGGGTGGTGCAACATAGGAGCAATAAGTATTTCCCTCAGTTTGAGAACCAAGGTACCAATCCAGTAGGAGAATCTCGTCAAGTCCAGAGTACCTGCGCAAACACAAAAGAGATTGCACCCAACGCTATAAAGGGGTTGTCAATCCCTTCAAGATTGATTGCAAAGTGAGATCTGAAGGCGGAAAGTGCAACGAAGTAAAAGAGTAAGGCTGAAAATATAGTGTGGAGTAGACCCGGGGGCATAGTGTTCACTAGAGGCTTCTCTCAAAATAGCAAATATTATGGTGGGTGAAAAAATTACTGTCGAGCAATTGATAGAACCGCGCAAAGTCATAACGATATCTAAGGCAATGATCATACATATAGGCATCACGTCCGAGACAACTAGACCGATACGTTTTGCCTCTACTACTATTACTCCACACATCAACCGCTATCCAGCATGCATCTGGTGTATTGAGTTCATGGCGAACAGAGTAACGCCTTAAGCAAGATGACATGATGTAGAGGGATAAACTCAAACCAATGATGAAAACCCCATATTTTTACCCTTGATGGCAACAACACGATGCGTGCCTCACTACCCTTCTGTCACTGGGTGAGGTCACCGCACGGTATGAACCCCAAACCAAGCACTTCTCCCATTGCAAGAATCATAGATCAAGTTGGCTAAACAAAACCCACAACTCGAAGAGAATTACAAGGATATGAAATCATGCATATAAGAGATCAGAAGAAACTCAAATAAGATTCATAGATAATCTGGTCATAAATCCACAATTGATCGGATCTCGAAAAGCACACCGCAAAAGAAGATTACATCAGATAGATCTCCATGAAGATCATGGAGAACTTTGTATTGAAGATCCAAGAGAGAGAAGAAGCCATCTAGCTACTAGCTACAGACCCGTAGGTCTATGGTGAACTACTCACGCATCATCTGAGAGGTCATGGTGTTGATGAAGAAGCCCTCCGTATCCGAATCCCCCCTCCGGCAGGGCACCAGAATGTGCCCCAGATGGGATCTTGCGGAGATAGAAGCTTGCGGCGGCGGAAAAGTACTTTCGATGATCTCCTGATTTTTTCTGGAATTTTTGGGAATATATAGGCGAAAGACCTAGGGCAGAGGTGGCCCAAGGAGCCCACAAGCCTGGGAGGCGTGGGCCCCCCTGGCCGCGGCTAGGGGGCTTGTGGGGTCCCTGGTGGCCCCTGACTTGGTTCTCAAGTCCCTCGATCTTCTTCTGTTTCAGAAAAAATCTTTTTGGAGGTTTCATTCCGTTTGGACTCCGTTTAAAATCCTCCTATGAAAAGGGTCAAAAACACGGAAAAAACAGGAACTGGCACTTGGCACTGAGTTAATAAGTTAGTCCCAAAAAAGATATAAAAGGCATACAAAACATCGAAAGTTTGACAAGATAATAGCATGAAACCATAAAAAATTATAGATACGTTGGAGACGTATCAAGCTTCCCCAAGCTTAACTTATGCTCGTCCTCGAGTGGGGAAGTGATAAAGACTGAATTTTTGATGTGGAATGCTACCTAGCATAGTTGTCCTTTGTAACTTCTTTCGTGTGACATGAATGTTCAGATCCGTAAGATTCAAAACAATAGTTTGCTATTGACATGAAAACAATAATACTTCAAGCAAACTAGCAAGGTAATCATGAACTTTCAAAATAACAAGGCCAAGGAAAGTTATCCCTACAAAATCATATAGTCTGGCTATGCTCCATCATCCTCACACAACTAATTTAAATCATGCACAACCCCGGTATTGGCCAAGTAATTGTTTTCGCACTCTTACTTTCTCAAACTTTTTATAACTATCACGCAATACATGAGCGTGAGCCATGGATATAGCACTATAGGTGGAATAGAGTGTGATGGTGGTTGTTAGACAAAAAGGAGGAGATGGTCACATTGACTCGGCATATCAAAGGGCTATGGAGATGCCCAGTAATAGATATCAATGTGAATGAGTAGGGATTGCCATACAAAGGATGAACTAGAGCTATAAGTATGTGAAAGCTCAAAAGGAGAACTAGTGGGTGTGCATCCAACTTGCTCGCTCACGAAAACCTAGGGCAATTTGAGGAAGCCCATCATTGGAATATACAAGCCAAGTTATATAATAAAGATTCCCACTAGAATATGGTGGTGACGAAATGAGATGCCCTCAATCATGAAGAACATGGTGCTATTATGAAGCACAAGTGTGGAAAAAGATAGTAGCATTGTCCCTTCTCTCTTTTTCTCTCCTTTTTTTATATGGGCTCTTGGGCCACTTTTTTTCTCTTTTTTTATTATTTCAGCTCTTTGGCCTCTTTTTTTGCTCACACGGGACAATGCTCTAATAATGATGATCATCACACTTTTATTTACTCACAGCTCAAAGCTGAGAACGATGATGACTCTATAGGAAATGCCTCCGACAGTGTACCGGGATGTGCAACGATCTAGCTTGGCGTATGACGTTGAAACATCTCGCTAGCCATCTTACGATCATGCAATTGCAATATGAGAGTGACGGCACAAGTCATGAGACGGAACGGTGGGAGTTGCATGGCAATATATCTCAGAATGGCTATGAAAATGCCATAGTAGGTAGGTATGGTGGCTGTTTTGAGGAAGGCATATGGTGGGTTTGTGTACCGGCGAAAGTTGAGCGGTACTAGAGAGGCTAGCAATGGTGGAAGGTGAAAGTGCATCTATACCATGGACTCACATTTGTCATGAAGAACTCACATACTTGTTGCGAAAGTTTTTATTAGTAATCGAAACAAAGTGCTAAACGCATACTCCTAGGGGAAGGGTTGGTAGGTGTTAACCATCGCGCGATCCCGACCTCAACACAAAGGATGACAATCAATAGATTAATTATGCTCCGACTTCTTAACATAGCGGTTCACCATACGTGCATGCTACGGGAATCACTAACTTCAACACAAGTATTTCTAGATTCACAACACCCTACTAACATAACTCTTAATATTACCAAATCCATGTCTCAAAACTAATTGAGAGGAATCAAACTTCTCTTTCTACTCAATGCACATGAAGATGGAGGTTTTTGTATCCTCTTTGGGTACCTATCACCTTTGGGACTACTTTCATAGCACAAGCCAACTACCAAGTCACGCACCGCCGTGCTCTAAAAGATCTAAGTGAAGCACAATGAGCATTCTAGCAAAATCATGATGAGTGCATGTCTCTCTCAAAAGGTGTGCAGTGGTTAGCAGTCCCCGGCAACGACACTAGAAGAATGTTGTTGACGAATCTCTGACTGCCTGCCTTCGCGACAACAGAGCCAGAACTGCTCCTAGTTGCTCAACAATTAGCAATTGTCTTGCAATGGCCCACCAGCGCGTGGGTTCGCGACGGTTTTCGAGGGTAGAGTATTCGAACCAAATTTGTTGGTACACCAGTCAGGAGGTGAGAGAATACTCTCGAGTATTAGCAATTGAATGTGTCAGATTCAACCACACCTGAAAGATTAGTATCTGCAAGAAAAGTATCAGCAGCAAAGTAGTATGATAACAACGGTGTCAGAAACGATCTGTTGACGGCAGACTATTCCTAACTCTCGTATCAATGGCGCCAAGAAAGTATTGTAGCAGGTAGCAGCAGTGTAACGAGTAACAGCAGTGGCAAGGAACAACAATAGTGACAACAATAGCAAGTAGCAACAGTAGCAAGTAGCAGTAGAGCAAGCGACAGTAGTAACAGCAGTATCAAGTAGCAACAATAGTAACAGCAGCAGTGCAAAGCAAGTAACACCAGTAACAGGAGCAGAGCAAAACAAGTAACAACAGCAGTGGGACAAACTCGTAGGCAATAGGTCGGTGATTCGTTTGGATGATATTCATCATGCAACAATTATTACACGGAGAGATATGTGGCTAGCTCCCGTTCGTCAATGTGATGTAGGCATGCATTCCGTGTGTAATCATACATGCTTAGGGAAAAGAACTTGCATGACATCTATTGTCCATCCCTCCCGTGGCAGTAGGGTCCAAAAGGATACTACAGGATATTAAGGTTCTCCTTTTAATAAAGAACCAGAACAACGCATTAGCACTTGGTGAGCACATGAACTCCTCAAACTATGGTTATCACCGGGAGTGGTTCCGATTATTGTCACTCCGGGGTTGCCGGGTCATAACACATAGTAGGTAACTACAACTTGCAAGATCGGATCTAAAACACACATATATTGGTGACAACATAATAATTTCAGATCTTAAATCATGGCACTCGGGCCCTAGTGACAAGCATTAAGCATGGCAAAGTAGTAGCAACATCAATCTCAGAACATAGTGGATACTAGGGATCAATCCCCGTCAAAACTAACTCGATGACATGATAGATCTCATCCTACTCATCACCGCCCAGCGAGCCTACGAATAGATTACTCACGAACGATGAAGAGCTTCATGGAATTGGAGAAGGAAGAAGGTTGATGATGACGATGGCGACGATTTCCCCTCTCCGGAGCCCAAAACGGACTCCAGATCTGTCCTCCAGATGAAGAACAGGATGTGGCGGCGCCTCCGTATCGCAAACGCGACGAAATCTTCTCATCTGATTTTTTCTAGGCGAAAGTGAATTTATAGAGCTGAGTTTGGGGGCGGCAGAGCCACGTGGGCCCCACAAGCTTGATTGCCACGGCCAGGGGGGTGGCCGCGACAACAGGGCTTGTGGCCCACTGGCCCATCCCCTCCGGTGGATCTTTGCGCAGGTATTTTTCATATTTTCGTGAAAAATTCTCCGTAAATTTTCAGGACGTTCCGAGAACTTTCATTTCTGCACAAAAACAACACCATGGCAATTCTGCTGAAAACAGCGTCAGTCCGGGTTAGTTCCATTCAAATCATGCAAATTAGAGTCCAAAACAAGGGCAAAAGAGTTTGGAAAAGTAGATACGATGGAGACGTATCAAACTCCCCCAACCTTAAAACCTTGCTTGTCCTCAAGCAACTCAGTTGACAAACTGAAAGAGAAAGAAAAACTTTGACAAACTCTGTTTGATCTTGTTGTTGCAACTATATCTAACTCATAACCAGAATTTCAGCAAGATCACAAGTTAACCACATAAGCAAGTGACACAAAGGTCTCACGGTAAACTAATATCAATCGCATAATCAGCTAGCAAGCAAATAATAATGAGTTTCAGATATCAACAATTCAATCAAAACAAGCATGAAGCAATATGAATAGGTGGTATCTCGCTAGCTCTTTCTGAGACCGCAAAACATAAATGCAGAGCACTTTCAAAGATCAAGGGCTGACTAAACATTGTAATTCATAGCAACAAAGATCCAGTCATAGTCATACTCAATATCAATCAAAAGCAAAGCATAAAGATGACAGAGGTGCTCTCTAATTGGTGCTTATAAGAAGAGGACGACTCAACAGGAAAATAAATAGACAGGCCCTTCGCAGAGGGAAGCATTGATTTGCAGAGGTGCCAGAGCTCAAGCTTTGAAAACAGAGATAATAATTTTGGGTGGCATGCTTTCATTGTCAACGCAATGACCAAGAGTTCTCAATATCTTCCACGCTACTCATGCTATAGGCGATTCCCAAACAGAAAAGTGAAGTTTTAACTCCCCCACCACCAATCAATCACACTCCACGGCTAGCCGAATCCTCGGGTACCGTCCATACTAACATCAATCTGGGGGGAGTCTTGTTTTACAGTTATGTTTTCGATTTAAGCGTGGAACTGGGATTCCAATTACCGGCCCCTTTCTCGTGAATGACAGTGAATAAACACATGTCGATGATAACACGCCTAACATGGAAGATACCAATAGCCCCCTGTCACCACATGAGCGGTTTGGGCATGCAAAACAGATTATTTCTTGAAGGTTTAGAGAATGGCACATGCAAATTTACTTGGAACGACAGGTAAATACCGCACATAGGTAGGTATGGTGGACTCTCATGGAAAAACTTTTGGGTTTATGGAAGTGGATGCACAAGCAGTATTCCGCTTAGTACAAGTGAAGGCTAGCAAAATACTGGGAAGCAACCAACTAGAGAGCAACAACAGTCATCAAGATGCAATGAGTTTGACTAACATGGAATGCAAGCATGAACAGGATATAAATCACCATGAACAAGAACATCATAGAGGCTATGTTGATTTTGTTTCAACTATATGCATGAACATGCGCCAAGTCAAGCCACTTGAATCATGCAAAGGAGAATACCATCCTATCATACTACATCATAGTCATCTCAAAATCTATGTTGGCATTCAAGACAAACCATTATAAGCTCCTAGCTAAATAAGCATGGCATCAGAAACTATGATCTCTAAGTTGTCATTGCAAACATGGTTCTCTCACAACAATGCTGAATCTGGGATGACAAGCTAGTCATATTTACAAAAAACGAAATAGATAGAGTTCATACGAGGTTTTCCACTCTCAGTCACTTCATCATATATCATCATTATTGCCTTTCACTTGCACGATCGAACGATGTGAACAATAATAAGAGTGCTCGGGCAATGGACTAAGCTGAATCTGCAGGCAAACACAAAGGAGAAGACAAAGTAATATGGCTCTTTGAAAGCTAAACAGGTATGCATGCAAGAGCCACTAAACATTGTAACAAATATCTTCTACCTTGACCCAAAGAAAAAAAAGAAAACTATTTACACGGGAAAGCTCCCAACAAGCAAAAAAAGGAAAATATTTTTGGGTTTTCTCAAAAGGACGCAAAACAAGAAAACGAAAATAAACTAGCATGGATAATACAGTGGCAAAGTGTGAACACCGACGAATAAAGTAAAAGCATAAGCATGAATCTAAGGTCGGTGAGAACACGTACTCCCCCAAGCTTAGGCTTTTGGCCTAGCTTGGTCTACTCCCAAGGCGGGAAATAACCAGCTCTGGGATACTCCGGACCAGACTATGGATGCCACTGCTGTATGAGCTCCTCTGGCTCCCACTGATAAACTGGCGTCTGGTACTCGACTGGCAGCTCGGGCACGAGCACCTGTGGTTGGGCTAAGCCCCAATATTCGTAGATGTCCGAAGGCATAATAGTGTACCTGCCTGCATGAAGATCGAACAAAGAAGGAGCAGGCAAAGTAATAGTCTCTCGAGTACCCTGACTAAATACCAGGTTATAAATCGTCCGTCTACTAGCATCTCTATCTAGAAAATCATGGCGAACCATGCTGTCATAATCCAGATATTTCTCGGGAAGAAGCATCTCTTCTTCCTCGCGTAGTCGAATGGGTATCTCAAAGTGTCTAGCGAGACGAGTAGCATAGATACCTCCATAGACGACACCTTTGGAACGGTTTGTGTTCAACCACTGAGCTACTATAGCACCTAGGCTATAAGTCTTAGTGCTATAAAGGCCTTCATGCAAAACCGCAAGGTCTGGAGAACTAAGTGATCTAGCCTCCCCATGGCCAATCAAACATTTTCCCACAAATAATGAGAAGTACCAAAGCACAGGACAATGTATGCTAGCAATTCTAGCGCGAGACACTCCTCTCTCCTCACCAACAGCAATAGTACCTATGAAATCCTGCAAGTCCCGTGGACGAGGATCATGAATATCCCCAACATAAGGTAATTTGCATGCATTACAAAAGTCATGTAGTGTCATGCACTGGGGATATCGTACAACATGAACTCAACCATGGGAGGATTCTTCCTCGGATAAAAGTTGAAGCTTTGAACAAAAATATTGGTTAGGAGGAGGTATTGTGAGCACTTATGTTCAACGAACGCGGTAAGACCTGCGTTCTCCACCAAGTGATAAAAGTCTTCATAAAGCCCGGCGGCGCGTAAAAATTCATCACTTGGCCACTCGCACGCTCGAACTTCTGTGACTCGAGGAACCACGTACTTGGGGAGGTTCCTCTCATCCTCCTTGGGGTTACGACTTGAAGAGCCTCTCAAGAACCTCCTCATATTTTTCCTTTTCTAGCTCTGAAAAATTCTGAAATTTTTAGAGACTTCGAAAGAAAAGTGAATAGAGATTAACCAAACTCGTCGCAACTACTCCTACTAATGCCTAGAGACCGTATCACACGCTAAAACTACTTGGGACCAGCTAAAATCAACATTTCAAGCTCAAGAATAGGGTCACCAAGGTAGTAAGAATACGCGAAGGATAAATCACTAGAGCAAAAACTAATTGGACCAATGGAGGAGTCACTTACCAAGGAGCAATTTCGTCAAAACGGTTCGGAGAATGATGCTTTGAGCAAGGAGATCGAAAATCACAGCCAAATGAGCAAGAACACGGGTTTGAGCTTCGAAACATTTTTTTCTGGAGGTAGAGGAAGAGGATGGGAGCTGGAATGAGTGGAGGGGGCCCCTGTGGGCCCCACAAGCTTGCTTGCCGTGGCCAGGGGGGTGGCCGCGGTGACATGGCTTGTGGCCCACTGGGGTGGCCCCCAGGCCAGCTCTCTGTCCCAGTATTTTTCAAATATTCCAGAAAAAATCATACTAGATTTTCAGGACCATCGGAGAACTTTTATTTTCGGGGTATTTTTCTCTGGGACGCTAAAACAGAAAACAGGAAAAACTAAACTAAACCTATCATTTTTCTTCTAAGCAAAAGAAAATGAAAGCTTAAAACAGAGGTGTGTGACTCTTTGATTCATCCATTTCATGGTCATCGAAAGAAATCTGTCAATGGGGTTGATCAAATCCTTATGACAAAACTTTCTCGAAGCGCAAGAGAGAACTGAGAATTTTCGAATAGCCACTAAGTCACCTCAATGGGGATATGTATCTCCCCAACAAGCAATTCATACTTCATCTTGACACGAGGAATAGGGCATTCAAAGCTCCCAATAAGAATCGATGAAGTTTTTTCGATAGCATTGATGCAATGTACTTGATATCGTTTCTTCGAAAAGTGCACGGTATGCTCATTACCGTTGATATGGAAAGTGACATTGCCTTTGTTGCAATCTATAACAGCCCCTGAAGTGTTTAAAAAGGGTCTTCCGAGGATGACAGCCATGGCATCGTCCTCGGGAATATCCAAGATAACAAAGTCTGTTAAGATAGTGGTGTTAGCAACCACAACAGGCACATCCTCGCAAATGCTGACAGGGAAAGCACTTGATTTGTCGGCCATTTGCAGAGAAATTTCAGTGGGTGTCAACTTATCCAATTCAAGTCTACGATAAAGAGAGAGAGGCATAACACTAACTCCGGCTCCAAGGTCACATAAGGCAGTTCTTACATAGTTTCCTTTAATGGAGCAAGGTATAATGGGCACTCCAGGATCACCATGTTTCTTAGGAGTTCCACCTTTGAAAGTGTAATTGGCAAGCATGGTGGAGATCTCAAGATCTGGTATCCTCCGTTTATTGGTCACGATATCTTTCGTGTACTTGGCATACGGAGACATTTCGAGCATATCAACTAACCGCATCTGCAGAAAGACGGGTCTTATCATTTCAATAAAGCACTCAAAATCCTCATCATCCTTTTTCTTGGATGGCTTAGGAGGAAAGGGCATAGGTCTGTGAACCCATGGCTCCCTTTCTTTACCATGCTTCCTAGCAGTGAAGTCATTCTTATCGTATCTCTTAGGTTGTGGGTTATCAGGATTAACCGTAGGTTCAATCTCCACATCCTCACCATTGCTAGGTTGAGCATCATTATGAACATCGCTGTCCATATTGTCACATGGTTCATGTTCATCACCAGATTGTGTTTCTGCATCAGACGCAGAAATATCATTTGGTTCTTCAGGTGTGACAGTATTTGGTGAACTAACAGGCAGATTTCTATCATCCTTCTTCTTCTCCTTAGGATGACTGGGTGTATCAGCATTAATTCCTTGAGAATCTTGATCAATTCTCTTAGGATGACCCTCAGGATACAAAGGTTCCTGAGTCATTTTGCCTCCTCTAGTAATGACTCTGACAGAGTTGTCATTTAATTCATTGAGCAGGTCATTCTGAGCTTTAAGTACTTGTTCTACCTGAGTAGTAATCATAGAGGCATGTTTACTCAGAAGCTTCAGATCATTGACATTTCTGTCTACACAAGCACTTAAATGACTAAGCATACGAGTACTTTATTCCAAATGTCTGCTAACATAATCATTGAAACTCTGTTGTTTGGCAACAAAGTTGTCAAATTCATCAAAGCATGGGCTAGCAGGTTTATCAAAAGGAATATCACTCTCATCAAACCTACGCAGGGAATTTACTTCCACTACATGTATCGGGTTATCGAGACCATGGATCTCTTCGATAGGTGGTAGATTTTTGACATCTTCAGATCTAATGACTTTCTCTTGCATAGATTTCTTGGCTTCTTGCATATCTTCGGGACTGAGGAATAGAATACCTCTTTTCTTCGGACTTGGCTTAGGAGGTGGTTCGGGAATAGTCCAAGCATTATCGTTGATCAAGATGTTATTCAGTAGAGTCTCAGCTTGTTCTACAGTTTGTTCCCTAAAAACACAACCGGCACAACTATCTAGGTGGTCTCTAGAAGCATCGGTAAGTCCGTTATAGAAGATATCAAGTATCTCGTTCTTCTTAAGAGGGTGATCAGGCAAAGCATTTTGTAGCTGGACGAGCCTCGCCAAGCTTGTGGGAGACTCTCTTCTTTGAGTTGAGCAAAGTTGTATATTTCCTGCAAGGCAGCTTGCTTCTTATGGGCAGGGAAATATTTCTCACAGAAGTAATAGACCATATCCTGGGGACTACTCACACATCCAGGAGCAAGAGAAGTGAACCAGGCTTTAGCGTCACCCTTTAGAGAGAAAGGAAACAACTTAAGGATATAGTAGTGGCGGATATTCTCCTCACACGTGAAAAGGGTGGCTATATCGTGTAGTTTGGTAAGATGGGCTATGACCGTCTCAGACTCATAACCGTGGAAAGGATCAGATTCGACTAGAGAGATTATCTCAGGATCGACACAGAATTCATAATCCTTATCGATGATAAAGATAGGTGAAGTGGCAAACTTCGGGTCGTATTTCATCCTAGCTTTCAGAGATTTTTCCTTCCACTTGAGAAGTAATTTCTCAGTGTCATAGCATCCTTACATGCAAGAAAATCCTCAACTATCTCTCCCTCCATAACGTAACCCTCAGGTATATCACGCAATTCATATCTAGGAGAGCTAGATCTAGCAGGAGCAAAAGGAGGTTCTATCTCAATATTATCGGCAGTTTCAGAAGCATCACGAGCATTGGCAGTAACTCTAGCAATATGAGCATCAAGGAACACCCCTAGTGGCACATCAGGCAAAGTAGTATCTCTAGCAGTATCAAGCATAGCATCATCAGGCAAAATAGCATCTCTAGCATCATCAGGCAAAGCAGTATCAGGCATAGCAGCTCTAGCAGTACCAGGCATAGCATCTCTAGCAGTATCAGGCATAACATCATCAAGCATAGTAGCATCATAAGCATCATCGAGCACATGCGACATATCAAGATTTCTAGCAGGAGGTGATGTCGCAAACTTACTCATAACTGAAGGTGAATCAAGTGCAGAGCTAGATGGCAGTTCCTTACCTCCCCTCGTAGTTGAGGGCAAGACTTTGGTTTTTGGATCCTTCAGATTCTTCATAGTGATCAGCAAATATAAATCCCAAGTGACTCAGAGAATATAGCAATACCTCCCCGGCAACGGTGCCAGAAAAATGCTGCTTAGCAGTCCCCCACAACGACACTAGAAGAATGTTGTTGACGAGTCTCTGACTTGCTGCCTTCGCGACAACAGAGCCAGAACTGCTCCCAGTTGCTCAACAATTAGCAATTGTCTTGCAATGGCCCACCAGCGCGTGGGTTCGCGACAGTTTTCGAGGGTAGAGTATTCGAACCAAATTTGTTGGTACACCAGTCAGGAGGTGAGAGAATACTCTTGAGTATTAGCAATTGAATGTGTCAGATTCAACCACACTTGAAAGATTAGTATCTGCAAGAAAAGTATCAGCAGCAAAGTAGTATGATAACAACGGTGTCAGAAACGATCTGTTGACGGCAGACTATTCCTAACTCTCGTATCAATGGCGCCAAGAAAGTATTGTAGCAGGTAGCAACAGTGTAACGAGTAACAGCAGTGGCAAGGAACAACAGTAGTGACAACAATAGCAAGTAGCAACAGTAGCAAGTAGCAGTAGAGCAAGCGACAGTAGTAACAGCAGTATCAAGTAGCAACAATAGTAACAGCAGCAGTGCAAAGCAAGTAACACCAGTAACAGCAGCAGAGCAAAACAAGTAACAACAGCAGTGGGACAAACTCGTAGGCAATAGGTCGGTGATTCGTTTGGATGATATTCATCATGCAACAGTTATTACACGGAGAGATATGTGGCTAGCTCCCGTTCGTCAATGTGATGTAGGCATGCATTCCGTGTGTAGTCATACGTGCTTAGGGAAAAGAACTTGCATGACATCTATTGTCCATCCCTCCCGTGGCAGCGGGGTCCAAAAGGAGACTACAGGATATTAAGGTTCTCCTTTTAATAAAGAACCGGAACAACACATTAGCACTAGGTGAACACATGAACTCCTCAAACTATGGTCATCATCGGGAGTGGTTCCGGTTATTGTCACTCCGGGGTTGCCGGGTCATAACACATAGTAGGTAACTACAACTTGCAAGATCAGATCTAAAACACACATATATTGGTGACAACATAATAATTTCAGATCTGAAATCATGGCACTCGGGCCCTAGTGACAAGCATTAAGCATGGAAAAGTAGTAGCAACATCAATCTCAGAACATAGTGGATACTAGGGATCAATCCCCGTCAAAACTAACTTGATTACATGATAGATCTCATCCTACTCATCACCGCCCACCGAGCCTACAAATAGATTACTCACGAATGATGAAGAGCTTCATGGAATTGGAGAGGGAAGGAGGTTGATGATGACGACGGCGACGATTTCCCCTATTCGGAGCCTAAAACGGACTCCAGATCTGTGCTCCAGATGAAGAACAGGATGTGGCGGCGCCTCCGTATCGCAAACGCGATGAAATCTTCTCTTCTGATTTTTTTCTGGGCGAAAGTGAATTTATAGAGCCGAGTTTGGGGGCGGCAGAGCCACGTGGGCCCCACAAGCTTGGTTGCCGCGGCCAGGGGGGGTGGCCGCGGCAACAGGGCTTGTGGCCCACTGGCCCATCCCCTCCGGTGGATCTTTGTGCAGGTATTTTTCATATTTTCCAGAAAAATTCTCCATAAATTTTCAGGACGTTCCGAGAACTTTCATTTCTGCACAAAAACAACACCATGGCAATTCTGCTGAAAACAGCGTCAGTCCGGGTTAGTTCCATTCAAATCATGCAAATTAGAGTCCAAAACAAGGGCAAAAGAATTTGAAAAAGTAGATACGATGGAGACGTATCATGCAGCAAGGATGATTGTGACACAACAAAAAGAAAAGACTCCTACGATACAAGACGCTCCAATCAAAACACATATCATGTGGTGAATAAAAATATAGCTCCAAGTAGTGTTACCGATGGATTGAAGACGAAAGAGGGGATGCCTTCCCGGGGCTTCCCCAAGCTTAGGATTTTTGGTGTCCTTGAATTTGGCTTGGTATGCCTTGGGAATCCCCAAGCTTGAGCTCTTTCCACTCCCTATCTCTTTGTCCATGAGAACATCACCCAAAACTTGAAAACTTCACAACACAAAACTTAAACAGAAACTCATGATAACATTAGCACAAGAAAACAAACTACCACCTCTTTATGTACTGTAGCAATCTAGATTTCTATTTATATTGGTGTTAGGCTACTGTATTCTCACTTTTCCATGGCTAGTACCCCCCGATACTATCCATAGTTTATCAAAACAAGCAACCAACTCAACAAAAACAGAATATGTCAAAAACAGACAAGTCTGTAGCAATCTGTATACTTCGTATACTTCTATTACCTCAAAAATCCTGAAAAATTACGACTGCCTGGGAAAAAGGCATATAAACCAGCAGCAAAAAGAATCAAATCAAAATCTTTTTCGGAATAAAAATGAAAAATAATCTCGTGAGCGAAAAGTTTCTGTCTTTTTCCAGCAGGATCAAACAACCATCACCAAGACTAGTCATAAAGGTTTTGCTTGGCTCAAACACAAAAAAGAAACACAAAATACACGATCATAACAAAATTATGATGGTGTGGACGCAACAAAACAGAAATAAAAACAAATAAATTCATTGGGTTGCCTCCCAACAACGCTATTGTTTAACGCCCTTAGCTAGGCATAAGGTGATGGAATCACGTATCGTCGTCTTTGGTGCTCAAACCATAAGTAGCCCTCATCATGGATTCATAAGGAAATATTATTTTCTTTCTAGGAAAGTGCTCCATGGCCTTCTTTAAATAAAATTGAAATCTAATATTCCCTTCCTTCATATCAACGATAGCACCAATAGTCCTTAGGAAAGGTCTACCAAGAATGATAGGGCATGTAGGATTGCAATCAATGTCAAGCACAATGAAATCCACGGGTACATAGTTCCTATTTGCAATGATAAGAACATCATTGATCCTTCCCATGGGTTTCTTGACAGTAGAATCCGCAAGATGCGAATTAAGAGAACACTCTTAAATCTCATTAAAACCCAGAACATCACATAAAGACTTTGGAATCGCGGAAACACTAGCACCCAAATCACACCAAGCATTGCATTCATAGTTTTTGATTTTGATTTTGATAGTAGGTTCCCACTCATCATGAAGCTTTCTAGGGATAGAGATTTCCAATTTTAGTTTCTCTTCAAGAGATTTTATCATAGCTTCGACGATATGATCAGTAAAGGCCTTGTTTTGGCCATAAGTATGTGGAGAGTTTAGCATGGATTGCATCAAGGAAATGCACTCAATCAAGGAGCAACTATCATAATTGAATTCTTTGGAATCCAAAGTAGTAATTTCATTACTACTCAAAGTTTTAATATCTTCTACTCCACTTTCAATGCTTTTAGCATCAAGATAGATGGACTTTGAATCATTGGGGCGTTTTTCAACCAAAGTGGATTCATATCTAGCCCCATCATCATTAGGTTTGACACAAGAAAACAAAGATTCAATGGGAGTCATACCAAGCACTTGAAGATCTTCGTGATTCTTATCACGAGAACACGCCTTTTTAAGCCATTCATGTCTAGCACGAATTTGGGCGGTTCTTTCTTTGCTCTCACTCATGGAAACACGCATAGCTTTCAAAGTTTCATCCATATTGATCTTGGGAGTAGCACATCTAACTTTGAAAGCATCAATATCAGTAGACGTTCTATTAACGCTCTTAGCCAAATTGTCAATTTTGAGTAGTTTTTCCTCTATGGACGCATTGAAAATCTTTTGCGAGTTGATAAACTCTTTGATATTACTCTCTAGATCAGAGGGTAATCTATTGTAATTTCCATGAGTATTGTTGTAGGAGTTGCCAAAGTTATTAGAGGGGTTACTAGGAAAAGGCCTACGAACATAGTTTCCTCTAAAAGCATTGTTGTTGCCAAAGTTATTCCTTCCAACAAAATTAACGTCCAAGCTAGCGTTGCTACTGTCAATCAAGGAAGACAAGGGCATATCATTAGGATCTAAAGGAGCACTTCTACTAGCAACCAAATTCATTAACTCATCCATCTTAGCACTCAACGAGTTAATTTCTTCTATACGTGTACCTTCTTACTAGTATGTGACCTTTCAGTGTGCCACTGAGAGTAGTTCGTCATGATATTGTCTAGGAGTTTTGTGGCTTCTCCTAACGTGATTTCCATGAACGTTCCACCTGAGGCGGAGTCCAAGATATTTCTAGAAGCGAAATTCAAGCCAGCGTAGAAGATTTGTATAATCATCCAAAGACTCAAACCATGAGCGGGACAATTTCTAATCATCAATTTCATTCTCTACCAAGATTGTGCAACATGTTCATGATCAAGTTCCTTAAAATTCATGATATCATTACGGAGAGAGATAATCTTAGCCGGCGGAAAATACTTGGATATATAAGCATATTTGCACTTATCCCAAGAATCAATACTATTTTTGGGCAAAGACGAAAACCAAGTTTTTGCTCGATCTTGCAACGAGAAAGGAAAAAGCTTCAATTTAATCACATCATTATCCATATCTTTCTTCTTTTGCATATCGCAAATCTCAATGAGGGTATTAAGATGGGATGCGACATCTTCACTAGGAAGGCCGGAGAATTGCTCTTTCATAACAAGATTCAGCAAAGCGACATCGATTTCGTATGACTCCGCCCTAGTGGCGGGAGCAATCGGAGTACTAATAAAATCATTATTATTAGTATTCGAGAAGTCACAAAGTTTGGTGTTTTCAGTCATGGTGACTTCAACAAGCAAGCAAGCACACAATCGAACAAAGAGCAAGCGAGACAAAAGGGCGAACGAAAAGGCAAACGAAAAGGCAAATATTTTTTTGTAAATTTTTGTTTTTCAGAAGTGGGGGAGAGGAAAACGAGGGGCAAACAAGTAAATGCAAGATATGAGGTTGCGACACTTACTTGGGTGAGTTCTTGACTTGATCCTCCCCGGCAACAGCGCCAGAAATTCTTCTGCTGCGGCAACAGACAACAACGCCAGAGATTGGCACATTGACGGAGGTTGGGCTTGCGTTGGTTTTTCCCTTGAAGAGGAAAGGGTGGTGCAGCACAGGAGCAGTAAGTATTTCCCTCAGTTGGAGAACAAAGGTATCAATCCAGTAGGAGAATCTCGTCAAGTCCAGAGTACCTGCGCAAACACAAAAGAGCTTGCACCCAACGCTATAAAGGGGTTGTCAATCCCTTCAAGATGATTGCAAAGTGAGATCTGAAGGCGGAAAGTGCAACGAAGTAAAAGAGTAAGGCTGAAAATATATTGTGGAGTAGACCCGGGGGCCATAGTGTTCACTAGAGGCTTCTCTCAAAATAGCAAATATTACGGTGGGTGAACAAATTACTGTCGAGCAATTGATAGGACCGCGCAAAGTCATGACGATATCTAAGGCAATGATCATACATATAGGCATCACGTCCGAGACAAGTAGACCGATACTTTCTGCATCTACTACTATTATTCCACACATCAACCGCTATCCAGCATGCATCTAGTGTATTGAGTTCATAACGAACAGAGTAACGCCTTAAGCAAGATGACATGATGTAGAGGGATAAACCCAAACCAATGATGAAAACCCCATCTTTTTACCCTTGATGGCAAGAACACGATGCATGCCTCGCTACCCCTTCTGTCACTGGGTGAGGTCACCGCACGGTATCAACCCAAAACCAGGCACTTCTCCCATTGCAAGAATCATATATCAAGTTGGCCAAACAAAACCCACAACTCGAAGAGAATTACAAGGATATGAAATCATGCATATAAGAGATCAGAAGAAACTCAAATAAGATTCATAGATAATCTGATCATAAATCCACAATTCATCGGATCTCGACAAACACACCGCAAAAGAAGATTACATCGGAGAGATCTCCATGAAGATCAAGGATAACTTTGTATTGAAGATCCAAGAGAGAGAAGATGTTGGGGAACGCCGCATGGGAAATAAAAATTTTCCTACGCGCACGAAGACCTATCATGGTGATGTCCACCTACGAGAGGGGATGAGTGATCTACGTACCCTTGTAGATCGTACAACAGAAGCGTTAGTGAATGCGGTTGATGTAGTGGAACGTCCTCACGTCCCTCGATCCGCCCCGCGAACTATCCCGCGATCAGTCCCACGATCTAGTACCGAACGGACGACACCTCCGCGTTCAGCACACGTACAGCTCGACGATGATCTCGGCCTTCTTGATCCAGCAAGAGAGACGGAGAGGTAGAAGAGTTCTCCGGCAGCGTGACGGCGCTCCGGAGGTTGGTGATGACCTTGTCTCAGTAGGTCTCCGCCCGAGCTTCGCAGAAACGCGATCTAGAGGAAAAACCGTGGAGGTATGTGGTCGGGCTGTCGTGGAAAAGTCTGTCTCAAATCAGCCCCAAAACCTCCGTATATATAGGTGGGAGGGAGGGGACCTTGCCTTGGGGCTCAAGGAGCCCCAAGGGGGTCGGCCGAGTCCAAGGGGGGAGGACTCCCCCCCCCCAAACCGAGTTGGACTTGGTTTGGTGGGAGGGAGTCCTTCCCTTCCTTCCCACCTCCTCTTTTTTTTTTCTCTTGATTTTCTCTTCTTGGCGCATAGAGCCCTTTTGGGCTGTCCCACCAGCCCACTAAGGGCTGGTGTGCCACCCTCAAGGCCTATGGGCTTCCCCGGGGTGGGTTGCCCCCCCGGTGAACTCCCGAAACAGATTCGTCATTCCCGGTACATATCCGGTAACTCCGAAAACCTTCCGGTAATCAAATGAGGTCATCCTATATATCAATCTTCGTTTCCAGACTATTCCGGAAACCCTCGTGACGTCCGTGATCTCATCCGGGACTCCGAACAACATTCGGTAACCAACCATATAACTCAAATACGCATAAAACAACGTCGAACCTTAAGTGTGCAGACCCTGCGGGTTCGAGAACTATGTAGACATGACCCGAGAGACTCCTCGGTCAATATCCAATAGCGGGACCTGGATGCCCATATTGGATCCTACATATTCTACGAAGATCTTATCGTTTGAACCTCAGTGCCAAGGATTCATATAATCCCGTATGTCATTCCCTTTGTCCTTCGGTATGTTACTTGCCCGAGATTCGATCGTCAGTATCCGTATACCTATTTCAATCTCGTTTACCGGCAAGTCTCTTTACTCGTTCCGTAATACAAGATCCCGCAACTTACACTAAGTTACATTGCTTGCAAGGCTTGTGTGTGATGTTGTATTACCGAGTGGGCCCCGAGATACCTCTCCGTTCACACGGAGTGACAAATCCCAGTCTCGATCCATACTAACTCAACGAACACCTTCGGAGATACCTGTAGAGCATGTTTATAGTCACCGAGTTACGTTGCGACGTTTGATACACACAAAGCATTCCTCCGGTGTCCGTGAGTTATATGATCTCATGGTCATAGGAAGAAATACTTGACACACAGAAAACAGTAGCAACAAAATGACACGATCAACATGCTACGTCTATTAGTTTGGGTCTAGTCCATCACATGATTCTCCTAATGATGTGATCCCGTTATCAAGTGACAACACTTGCCTATGGCCAGGAAACCTTGACCATCTTTGATCAACGAGCTAGTCAACTAGAGGCTTACTAGGGACAGTGTTTTGTCTATGTATCCACACAAGTATTGTGTTTCCAATCAATACAATTATAGCATGGATAATAAACGATTATCATGAACAAAGAAATATAATAATAAATAATTTATTATCGCCTCTAGGGCATATTTCCAACAGTCTCCCACTTGCACTAGAGTCAATAATCTAGTTCACATCACCATGTGATTCCAACGAATCCAACACCCATATAGTTATGGGGTCTGATCACGTCTTGCTCGTGAGAGAGGTTTTAGTCAACGGTTCTGAAACTTTCAGATCCGTACGTTCTTTACAAATATTTATGTCATCTTATAGATGCTGCTATTCGGAAATGCTCCAAATATCTACTCTACTATACGAATCCGTTTCACTACTCATAGTTATTCGGATTAGTGTCAAAGCTTGCATCGACGTAACCATTTACGACGAACTCTTTAACCACTTCCATAATCGAGAAAAATTCCTTAGTCCATTAGTTACTAAGGATAAATTTTGACCGCTGCTAGTGATTCAATCATGGATCACTCTCTGTACCTCTCAACAGACTTTGAGTCAAGGTACACATCAGGTGCGGTACACAGCATGGCATACTTCAGATTCTACGACTAAGGCATAGAAGACGACCTTCGTCTATTCTCTTTATTCTGCCGGGGTCGGGTTTTGAGTCTTACTCAAATTCACTCCTCACAACGCAACCAAGAACTCCTTCTTTGCTGATCTATTTTGAATTCCTTCAAAAACTTGTCAAGGCATGCATCTTATTGAAACTTTCATTAAGCGCTTTTGATCTATCTCCATAGATCTTTGATGCTCAACGTTCAAGTAGCGCAATCCAGGTATTCCTTTGAAAAACTCCTTTCAAACAACCTTGTATGCTTTACAGAAATTCTACATTACTTCTGATCCACAATATGTCAACCACATATACTTATCAGAAATTCTATAGTGCTCCCACTCACTTCTTTGGAAATACAAGTTTCTCATAAACCTTTTACAAACCCAAAATCTTCGATCATCTCATCAAAGTATATATATTCCAACTCCGAGATGCTTGCACCAGTCCATTGAAGGATAGCTGGAGCTTGCATACTTGCTAGTATCTTTAGGATCGACAAAACCTCCTGGTTGTATCACATACAATGTTTGCTCAAGGAAACCGTCAAGGAAACAATGTTTTGACATCCTACGTGCAATATTTCATAAATAATGCGACAACTACTAACATAATTCCAACAGACCTTTAGCATCGCTACGAGTGAGAAAGTCTCATCATAGTCAACTGTTTGATCTTGTTGAAAACATCTTTGCGACAAGTCGAGCTTTTCTTAATAGTGACTTATCACCATCATCGTCTGTCCTCCTTTTAAAGATCCATTTTACTCAATAATCCTATGACCATCAAGTAATTCTTCCAAAGTCTACACTTTGTTTTCATACATGGACCCTCTCTCGGATTTCATGGATTCCAGCCATTTGTCGGAATCTGGGCCCACCATCGCTTTCTCCATAACTCGTAGGTTCACTGTTGCTCAACAACATGACCTCCAAGACAGGGTTACCGTACCACTCTGTAGTAGTACGCGACCTTGTCAACCTACGAGGCTTGTAGTAACTTGATCAGATGCTTGATAATCACCATCATCAGCTTCCACTTCAATTGGTGTAGGCGCCACAGGAACAACTTCCTGTGCCCTGCTACACACTGGTTGAAGTGATGGTTCAATGACCTCATCAAGTTCTACTACCCTCCCACTCAATTCTTTCGAGAGAAACCTTTCCTCGAGAAAGGACCCGTTTCTAGAAACAAACACTTTGCTTTCGGATCTGAGATAGGAGATGTACCCAACTGTTTTGGATATCCTATGAAGATGCATTTATCCGCTTTGGGTTCGAGCTTATCAGACTGAAACTTTTTCACATAAGTGTCGAAGCCCCAAACTTTCAAGAAACGACAGTTTAGATTTCTCTAAACCTCAGTCTATACTGTGTCATCTCAACGGAAATACGCGGTGCCCTATTTAAAGTGAGTGCGGTTGTCTCTAATGCATAACCCATAAACGATAGTGGTAATTCGATAAGAGACATCACAGTATGCACCATACCAAATAGTGCGTGGCTATGACGTTCAGACACATCATCACACTATGATGTTCCACGTGGCATGAACTGCGAAACAATTTCCACATTGTCTTAACTGCGTACCAAAACTCGCAACTCAGATATTCATTTCCATGATCATATCGTAGACAGTTTATCCTCTTGTTACGACGAACTTCACTCTAAAACGGAATTGAACTTTTCAACATTTCAGACTTGTGATTCATTAAGTAAATACTCCTGTATCTACTGAAATCGTCAGTGAAGTAAGAACATAATGATATCCACTACGTGCCTCAGCACCCATTGGACAGCATGCATCAAAATGTATCACTTCCAATAAGTTACTATCTTGTTTCATCTCAATGAAAACAAGGCCTTGCTCATGTGGTATGATTTGCATGTCACTAGTGATTCGAAATCAGGTGAGTACAAAGATCCATCAGCATGGAGCCTCTTCATGCAATTTATACTAACATGACTCAAGCGGCAGTGCCACAAGTAAGTGGTACTATCATCATTAACTCGTATCTTTTGGCACCAATATTATGAACATGTGTAACACTACAATCGAGATTCAATAAACCATTGAAGGTGAATATTCAAAAAATAGAGTAACCATTATTCTCCTTAAATGAATAATCATATTGCAATAAACACGTTCCAATCATGTTCATGCTTAACGCAAGCACCAAATAACAATTATTTAGGTTTAACACCAATCCCGATGGTAGAGGGTGTTGGGGAACGTCGCATGGGAAACAAAAATTTTCCTACGCGCACGAAGTCCATCTACGAGAGGGGATGAGTGATCTACGTACCCTTGTAGATCGTACAGCAGAAGCGTTAGAGAACGCGGTTGATGTAGTGGAACGTCCTCACGTCCCTCGATCCACCCCGCGAACAATCCCGCGATCAGTCCCACGATCTAGTACCGAACGGACGGCACCTCCGCGTTCAGCACACGTACAACTCGACGATGATCTCGGCCTTCTTGATCCAGCAAGAGAGACGGAGAGGTAGAAGAGTTCTCCGGCAGCGTGACGGCGCTCCGGAGGTTGGTGATGATCTTGTCTCAGCAGGGCTCCGCCCGAGCTCCGCAGAAATGCGATCTAGAGGAAAAACTATGGAGGTATGTGGTCGGGCAGCCGTGAGAAAGTCGTCTCAAATCAGCCCTAATTGCTCCATATATATAGGAGGAGGGAGGGGGACCTTGCCTTGGGGTCCAAGGGACCCTCAAGGGGTCGGCCGAGCCAAGGGGGGGAGGACTCCCCCCCCCCCAAACCGAGTTGGACTTGGTTTGGTGGGATGAGTCCCCCTCCCTTCCCACTTCCTCCCCCCCTTTTTTTTTTCTTTTCATTTGATTTCTTTTTCTTGGCGCATAGGCCCCCTTGGGGCTGTCCCACCAGCCCACTAAGGGCTGGTGTGTCTCCCCAAAGCCTATGGGCTTCCCCGGGGTGGGTTGCCCCCCCGGTGAACTCCCGGAACCCATTCGTCATTCCCGGTACATTCCCGGTAACTCCGAAAACCTTCCGGTAATGAAATGAGGTCATCCTATATATCAATCTTCGTTTCCGGACCATTGCGGAAACCCCCATGACGTCCGTGATCTCATCCGGGACTCCGAACAACATTCGGTAACCAACCATATAACTCAAATACGCATAAAACAACGTCGAACCTTAAGTGTGCAGACCCTGCGGGTTCGAGAACTATGTAGACATGACCCGAGAGACTCCTCGGTCAATATCCAATAGCGGGACCTGGATGCCCATATTGGATCCTACATATTCTATGAAGATCTTATCGTTTGAACCTCTGTGCCAAGGATTCGTATAATCCCGTATGTCATTCCCTTTGTCCTTCGGTATGTTACTTGCCCGAGATTCGATCGTCAGTATCCGCATACCTATTTCAATCTCGTTTACCGGCAAGTCTCTTTACTCGTTCCGTAATACAAGATCCTGCAACTTACACTAAGTTACATTGCTTGCAAGGCTTGTGTGTGATGTTGTATTACCGAGTGGGCCCCGAGATACCTCTCCGTCACACGGAGTGACAAATCCCAGTCTTGATCCATACTAACTCAACTAACACCTTCGGAGATACCTGCAGAGCATCTTTATAGTCACCCAGTTACGTTGCGATGTTTGATACACACAAAGCATTCCTCCGGTGTCAGTGAGTTATATGATCTCATGGTCATAGGAATAAATACTTGACACGCAGAAAACAGTAGCAACAAAATGACACGATCAACATGCTACGTCTATTAGTTTGGGTCTAGTCCATCACGTGATTCTCCCAATGACGTGATCCAGTTATCAAGCAACAACACCTTGTTCATAATCAGAAGACACTGACTATCATCGATCAACTGGCTAGCCAACTAGAGGCATGCTAGGGACGGTGTTTTGTCTATGTATCCACACATGTAAATGAGTCTTCATTCAATACAATTATAGAATGGATAATAAACTATTATCTTGATACAGGAATTATAATAATAACTATACATTTATCATTGCCTCTAGGGCATAATTCCAACAGTCTCCCACTTGCACTAGAGTCAATAATCTAGCCCTCACATCACCATGTGAATTACATTGTAATAAATCTAACACCCATACAGTTCTGGTGTCGATCATGTTTTGGCCGTGGAAGAGGTTTAGTCAGCGGGTCTGCTACATTCAGATCCGTGTGCACTTTGCATATATTTACGTCCTCCTCCTCGACGTAGTCGCGGATGAGGTTGAAGCGTCGTTTGATGTGTCTGGTCTTCTTGTGAAACCTTGGTTCCTTTGCTAAGGCAATGGCACCAGTGTTGTCACAGAACAAGGTTATTGGATCCAGTGCACTTGGCACCACTCCAAGATCCGTCATGAACTGCTTCATCCAGACACCCTCCTTAGCCGCCTCCGAGGCAGCCATGTACTCCGCTTCACATGTAGAATCTGCTACGACGCTTTGCTTGGAACTGCACCAGCTTACTGCACCCCCATTAAGAATAAATACGTATCCGGTTTGCGACTTAGAGTCGTCCGGATCTGTGTCAAAGCTTGCATCGACGTAACCTTTTACGGCGAGCTCTTCGTCACCTCCATACACGAGAAACATCTCCTTAGTCCTTTTCAGGTACTTCAGGATATTCTTGACCGCTGTCCAGTGATCCATTCCTGGATTACTCTGGAACCTACCTGCCATACTTATGGCCAGGCTAACATCCGGTCTAGTGCACAGCATCGCATACATGATAGAACCTATGGCTGAAGCATAGGGGACGGAGCGCATATGCTCTCTATCTTCATCAGTTGCTGGGCACTGAGTCTTACTCAATCTTGTACCTTGTAACACTGGCAAGAACCCTTTCTTGGACTGTTCCATTTTGAACCTCTTCAAAACTTTATCAAGGTATGTGCTTTGTGAAAGTCCTATCAGGCGTTTTGATCTATCCCTATAGATCTTAATGCCTAGAATGTAAGCAGCTTCTCCTAGGTCCTTCATAGAGAAACTTTTATTCAAGTAACCTTTTATGCTCTCCAAAAGCTCTACGTTGTTTCCAATCAGTAATATGTCATCCACATATAATATTAGAAACGCCACAGAGCTCCCACTCACTTTCTTGCAAATACAAGATTCTCCAACCACTTGTATAAACCCAAATGCTTTGATCACCTCATCAAAGCGTTTGTTCCAACTCCGAGATGCTTGCACCAGTCCATAAATGGATCGCTGGAGCTTGCACACCTTGTCAGCATTTTTAGGATCGACAAAACCTTCGGGTTGCATCATATACAACTCTTCCTTAAGGAAACCGTTAAGGAACGCCGTTTTGACATCCATCTGCCAGATTTCATAATCGAAAAATGCAGCTATTGCTAACATGATTCTGACGGACTTAAGCATCGCTACGGGTGAGAAGGTCTCATCGTAGTCAACTCCTGGAACTTGTGAAAAACCCTTTGCCACAAGTCGAGCTTTATAAACGGTCACATTACCGTCAGCGTCCGTCTTTTTCTTATAGATCCATTTGTTCTGAATAGCCTTGCGGCCCTCAGGTAGTATCTCCAAAGTCCACACTTTGTTCTCATACATGGATCGTATCTCGGATTTCATGGCTTCTAGCCATTTGTTGGAATCTGGGCCCACCATTGCTTCTTCATAATTTGCAGGTTCATTGTTGTCTAACAACATGATTGATAAGACGGGATTACCGTACCACTCTAGAGTAGCGCGTGATCTCGTCGACCTGCGGGGTTCAACAGAAACTTGAACTGGAGTTTCATGATCATCATCATTAACTTCCTCCTCAACCGGCGTCGCAACGACAGAGGTTTCCCCTTGCCCTGCGCCACCATCCAGAGGGATGAGAGGTTCGACAACCTCATCAAGTTCTATCTTCCTCCCACTCAATTCTCTCGAGAGAAACTCCTTCTCGAGAAAAGTTCCGTTCTTAGCAACAAACACTTTGCCCTCGGATTTGAGATAGAAGGTGTACCCAACTGTCTCTTTTGGGTAACCTATGAAGACGCATTTTTCCGCTTTGGGTTCCAGCTTTTCAGGCTGAAGCTTTTTGACATAAGCATCACATCCCCAAACTTTAAGAAACGACAACTTTGGTCTTTTGCCATACCACAGTTCGTATGGTGTCGTCTCAACGGATTTTGATGGTGCCCTATTTAAAGTGAATGCAGTTGTTTCCAATGCATAACCCCAAAGTGATAACGGCAAATCAGTAAGAGACATCATAGATCGCACCATCTCTAACAAAGTACGATTACGACGTTCGGACACACCATTACACTGTGGTGTTCCAGGCGGTGTTAACTGCGAAACAATTCCACATTGTCTTAAGTGAGTACCAAACTCGAAACTCAGATATTCACCCCCACGATCAGACCGTAGGAACTTGATCTTTTTGTTACGATGATTTTCCACTTCACTCTGAAATTGCTTGAACTTTTCAAATGTTTCAGACTTGTGCTTCATCAAGTAGACATAACCATATCTACTTAAGTCGCCAGTGAAGGTGAGGAAATAACGATATCCGCCGCGTGCCTCCACGCTCATTGGACCACACACATCGGTATGTATGATTTCCAACAAGTCACTTGCACGCTCCATTGTTCCGGAGAACGGAGTCTTAGTCATCTTGCCCATGAGGCATGGTTCGCACGTGTCAAGTGAATCAAAGTCAAGTGACTCCAAAAGCCCATCAGCATGGAGTTTCTTCATGCGCTTTACACCAATATGACCCAAGCGGCAGTGCCATAAAAATATGGCGCCATCATTGTTTACTCTAACTCTTTTGGTCTCAATGTTATGTATATGCGTATCGCTATCAAGATTCAATATGAACAATCCTCTCACATTCGGTGCATGACCATAAAAGATGTTACTCATAGAAATAGAACAACCATTATTCTCAGACTTAAAAGAGTAACCGTCTCGCAATAAACAAGATCCAGATATAATGTTCATGCTCAACGCAGGCACTAAATAACAATGATTTAAGTTCATCACTAATCCCGATGGTAGCTGAAGTGACACTGTGCCGACGGCGATTGCATCAACCTTGGAACCATTTCCTACGCGCATCGTCACTTCGTCTTTCGCCAGCCTTCGTCTATTCCGCAGTTCCTGTTTCGAGTTGCAAATGTGAGCAACAGAACCGGTATCGAATACCCAGGCACTACTACGAGAGCCGGTTAAGTACACATCAATAACATGTATATCAAATATACCTGATTTTTCTTTGCCCGCCTTCTTATCTGCCAGATACTTGGGGCAATTGCGCTTCCAGTGACCCATACCCTTGCAATAGAAGCACTCTGTTTCAGGCTTAGGTCCAGCCTTGGGTTTCTTCGGCGGATTGGCAACAGGCTTGCCGCTCTTCTTCGAATTGCCCTTCTTGCCTTTGCCGTTTCTCTTGAAACTAGTGGTCTTGCTCACCATCAACACTTGATGCTCTTTACGGAGTTTAGACTCTGCGACTTTCAGCATCGCAAACAACTCGCCGGGAGACTTGTTCATCCCTTGCATGTTGTAGTTCAACACAAAGCCTTTATAGCTTGGCGGCAGTGATTGAAGGATTCTGTCAGTGATAGCTTCTTGCGGGAGTTCAATCCCCAGTTCAGCTAGACGGTTTGAGTACCCAGACATTTTGAGCACATGTTCACTGACAGACGAGTTTTCCTCCATCTTGCAAGCATAGAATTTATCGGAGGTCTCATACCTCTCGATCCGGGCGTTCTTCTGAAAGATAAACTTCAACTCCTGGAACATCTCAAATGCTCCATGACGCTCAAAGCGACATTGAAGTCCCGGTTCTAAGCCATACAAGACTGCACATTGAACTATTGAGTAGTCCTCCTTACGCGCTAACCAAGCGTTCTTAACATCTTGATCAGCCGTAGCGGGTGGTTCATCTCCTAGCGCAGCATTAAGGACATAATCCTTCTTTCCAGCTTGTAAGATTAGCTTAAGATTACGAGCCCAGTCTACAAAGTTGCTTCCATCATCTTTCAACTTAGCTTTCTCTAGGAACGTATTAAAATTCAGGATGACACTTGCGTGAGCCATGATCTACAACACAAATATATTCAAAGTGGACTTAGACTATGTTCAAGATAATTAGAGTTCAACTTAATCAAATTATATGCCAAACTCCCACTCAAAAAGTACATCTCTCTAGTCATTTGAGTGGTTCATGATCCACTTACACTATCCCAAGTCCGATCATCACGTGAGTTGAGTATAGTTTCAGTGGTAAGCATCCCTATGCTAATCATATCAACTATATGATTCATGATCGACCTTTCGGTCTCATGTGTTCCGAGGCCATGTCTGCACATGCTAGGCTCGTCAAGCTTAACCCGAGTGTTCCGCGCGCACAACTGTTTTGCACCCGTTGTATGTGAACGTTGAGTCTATCACACCCGATCATCACGCGGTGTCTCGAAACGACGAACTGTAGCAACGGTGCACAGTCGGGGAGAACACAATTTCGTCTTGAAATTTTAGTGAGAGATCACCTCATAATGCTACCGTCGTTCTAAGCAAAATAAGGTGCATAAAAGGATTAACATCACATGCAATTCATAAGTGACATGATATGGCCATCATCACGTGCTTCTTGATCTCCATCACCAAAGCACCGGCACGATCTTCTTGTCACCGGCGCCACACCATGATCATCCATCAACGTGTTGCCATCGGGGTTGTCGTGCTACTTATGCTACTACTACTAAAGCTACATCCTAGCAAAATAGTAAACGCATCTGCAAGCACATATGCTAGTATAAAGACAACCCTATGGCTCCTGCCGGTTGCCGTACCATCGACGTGCAAGTCGATATTTCTATTACAACATGATCATCTCATACATCCAATATATCACATCACATCGTTGGCCATATCACATCACAATCATACCCTGCAAAAACAAGTTAGACGTCCTCTAATTTTGTTGTTGCATGTTTTACGTGGTGACCAAGGGTATCTAGTAGGATCGCATCTTACTTACGCAAACACCACAACGGAGATATATGAGTTGCTATTTAACCTCATCCAAGGACCTCCTCGGTCAAATCCGATTCAACTAAAGTTGGAGAAACCGTCACTTGCCAGTCATCTTTGAGCAAAGGGGGTTACTCGTAACGATGAAACCAGTCTCTCATAAGCGTACGAGTAATGTCGGTCCAAGCCGCTTCAATCCAACAATACCGCGGAATCAAGAAAAGACTAAGGAGGGCAGCAAAACGCACATCACCGCCCACAAAAACTTTTGTGTTCTACTCGGGAAGTCATCTACGCATGAACCTAGCTCATGATGCCACTGTTGGGGAACGTCGCATGGGAAACAAAATTTTTCCTACGCGCACGAAGACCTATCATGGTGATGTCCATCTACGAGAGGGGATGAGTGATCTACGTACCCTTGTAGATCATACAGCAGAAGCGTTAGAGAACGCGGTTGATGTAGTGGAACGTCCTCACGTCCCTCGATCCGCCCCGCGAACAATCCCGCGATCAGTCCCACGATCTAGTACCGAACGGACGGCACCTCCTTGTTCAACACACGTACAGCTCGACGATGATCTCGGTCTTCTTGATCCAGCAAGAGAGACGGAGAGGTAGAAGAGTTCTCCGGCAGCGTGAGGGCGCTCCGGAGGTTGGTGATGATCTTGTCTCAGCAGGGCTCCGCCCGAGCTCCGCAGAAACGCGATCTAGAGGAAAAACTATGGAGGTATGTGGTCGGGCAGCCGTGAGAAAGTCGTCTCAAATCAGCCCTAATTGCTCCATATTTATAGGAGGAGGGAGGGGGACCTTGCCTTGGGGTCCAAGGGACCCTCAAGGGGTCGGCCGAGCCAAGGGGGGGAGGACTCCCCCCCCAAACCGAGTTAGACTTGGTTTGGTGGGAGGAGTCCCCCTCCCTTCCCACTTCCTCCCCCCTTTTTTTTCTTTTCCTTTGATTTCTTTTTCTTTGCGCATAGGCCCCCTTGGGGCTGTCCCACCAGCCCACTAAGGGCTGGTGTGTCTCCCCAAAGCCTATGGGCTTCCCCGGGGTGGGTTGCCCCCCCCGGTGAACTCCCAGAACCCATTCGTCATTCCCGGTACATTCCCGGTAACTCCGAAAACCTTCCGGTAATCAAATGAGGTCATCCTATATATCAATCTTCGTTTCTGGACCATTCCGGAAACCCTCGTGACGTACGTGATCTCATCCGGGACTCCGAACAACATTCGGTAACCAACCATATAACTCAAATACGCATAAAACAACGTCGAACCTTAAGTGTGCAGACCCTGCGGGTTCGAGAACTATGTAGACATGACCCGAGAGACTCCTCGGTCAATATCCAATAGCGGGACCTGGATGCCCATATTGGATCCTACATATTCTACGAAGATCTTATCGTTTGAACCTCAGTGCCAAGGATTCGTATAATCTCGTATGTCATTCCCTTTGTCCTTCGGTATGTTACTTGCCCGAGATTCGATCGTCAGTATCCGCATACCTATTTCAATCTCGTTTACCGGCAAGTCTCTTTACTCGTTCCGTAATACAAGATCCCGCAACTTACACTAAGTTACATTGCTTGCAAGGCTTGTGTGTGATGTTGTATTACCGAGTGGGCCCCGAGATACCTCTCCGTTCACACGGAGTGACAAATCCCAGTCTCGATCCATACTAACTCAACGAACACCTTCGGAGATACCTGTAGAGCATCTTTATAGTCACCCAGTTACGTTGCGACGTTTGATACACACAAAGCATTCCTCCGGTGTCAGTGAGTTATATGATCTCATGGTCATAGGAACAAATACTTGACACGCAGAAAACAGTAGGAACAAAATGACACGATCAACATGCTACGTCTATTAGTTTGGGTCTAGTCCATCACATGATTCTCCTAATGATGTGATCCCGTTATCAAGTGACAACACTTGCCTATGTCCAGGAAACCTTGACCATCTTTGATCAACGAGCTAGTCAACTAGAGGCTTACTAGGGACAGTGTTTTGTCTATGTATCCACACAAGTATTGTGTTTCCAATCAATACAATTATAGCATGGATAATAAACGATTATCATGAACAAAGAAATATAATAATAAATAATTTATTATTGCCTCTAGGGCATATTTCCAACAGAAGAAGCCGTCTAGCTACTAGCTACGGACCCGTAGGTCTATGGTGAACTACTCACGCACCATCGGAGAGGTCATAGTGTAGATGAAAAAGCCCTCTTTATCTGAATCCCCCCTCTAGCAAGGCACCAGAACACGCCCCAGATGGGATCTTGCGGAGACAGAAGCTTGCAGCGGCAGAAAAGTACTTTCGAGGATCTCCTGATTTTTTCTGGAATTTTTGGGAATATATAGGCGAAAGACCTAGGGCAGAGGTGGCCCAGGGAGCCCAGAAGCCTGGGAGGCGCGGACCCCCCTGGCCGCGTCTAGGGGGCTTGTGGGGTCCCTGGTGGCTGATACGTCTCAAACGTATCTATAATAAGCCCACCAAAAAAAGAGAGGCCAAAGAGCCCACCAAAAATATAAAAAAAATGAGAGAAAAAGAGAGAAGGGACAATGCTACCACTTTTTCCACACTTGTGCATATTAAGCACCATGATCTTCATGATTGAGAGTCTCTCGTTTTGTCACCACCATATAGCTAGTGGGAAAATTTCATTATATAACTTGGCTTGTATATTCCAATGATAGGCTTCCTCAAAATTTCCTTAGGTCTTCGTGAGCAAGCAAGTTGGATGCACACCCACTAGTTTTCTTTAAGAGCTTTCACTTACTCGTAGCTCTAGTGCATCATTTGTATGGCAATCCCTACTCAATCACATTGATATCTATTGATGAGCATCTCCACAGCTCATTGATATGCCTAGTTAATGTGACTATCTTCTCCTTTTTTGTCTTGCAACCTCCACCACATTCCACACCATCTATAGTGCTATAACCATGGCTCACGCTCATGTATTGCGTGAGACTTGAAAATGTTTGAGAAAGTAAAGGTGTGAAACAATTACTTGGCAAATACCGGGGTTGTGCATGATTTAAATTCATTGTGCAATGATGATAGAGCATAGCCAGACTATATGCTTTTGTAGGGATAACTTTCTTTTGGCCTTGTTATTTTGAAAGTTCATGATTTCCGTGCTAGTTTTCTTGAATTATTATTGTTTCCACGTCAATAGCAAACTATTGTTTTGAATCTAATGGATCTGAACATTCACGTCACATAAGAGAAGTTACCAAGGACATCTATGCTAGGTAGCATGAAAGCATCAAAAATTCATTCTTTATCACTTCCCAACTCGAGGACGAGCAGGAGTTAAGCTTGGGGATGCTTGATACGTCTCAAACGTATCTATAATTTTTGATGGTTTCATGTTGTTATCTTGTCGTCTTTGGATATTTTATGTACCTTTTATATCTCTTTTGAGACTAACTTATTAATTCAGTGCCAAGTGCTAGTTCCTGTTTTTTGTGTGTTTTTGGCTCTTTTCAGATCTGATTTTGGAACGGAGTCCAAACGGAATAAAATCCCCGAAATGATTTTTTCCCGAACGGAAGAAGATCAGGGGGCCTGTGGGCCAAGCCAAGAGGGCTCCGGGGAGCCCACAAGCCCCCACTCCGCCACCAGGGGGGAGGTGGCGGTGGCAGGGCTTGTGGCCTCCCTGAGCACCCCCTGTCCTACATCTTTGGCCCATATATTCCCTAAAATACAACAAAAAATCAGGGGATCCACGAAAATACTTTTCCGCCACCGCAAGCTTACTTTTCCGCGAGATCTCATCTGGAGACCCTTCCCGGCGCCCTGCCGGAGGGGACTTTGGAGTTGGAGGGCTTCTTCATCATCATCATCACCCCTCCAATGACTCGTGAGTAGTTCACTTCAGACCTACGGGTCCGTAGTTAGTAGCTAGATGGCTTGTTCTATCTCTTGGATCTTCAATACAAAGTTCTCCATGATCTTCATGGAGATCTATCCAATGTAATCTTCTTTGGCGGTGTGTTTGTCGAGATCCGATGAATTGTGGATTTATGATCAGATTATCTATGATATATATTTGAGTCTTTGCTGATTTCTTATATGCATGATTTGATATCCTTGTAAGTCTCTCCGAGTCTTGGGTTTTGTTTGGCCAACTAGATCTATGATTCTTGCAATGGGAGAAGTGCTTGGTTTTGGGTTCTTACCATGTGGTGACCTTTCCCAGTGACAATAAGGGCAGCAAGGCACACATTAAGTAGTTGCCATCAAGGGTAACAAGATGGGCTCTGTCGTTGATATGAGATTGTCCATCTACATCATGTCATCTTGCTTAAGGTGTTAGTCTGTTCTTTTGGACTTAATACACTAGATGCATGCTGGATAGCGGTCGACGTGTGGAGTAATAGTAGTAGATGCAGACAGTATCGGTCTACTTGTTTTGGACGTGATGCCTATGGATATAATCAATGCCACAGATGACGTCACAACTTTGCGCGGTTCTATCAATTGCTCGACATTAATTTGTTCACCCACCGTCTACTTGCTTTCATGAGAGAAGCCACTAGTAAACACTACGGCCCCCGGGTCTATTCACATCTATCATTTCCTCTTTTTCTTTTACTTTGGTTTGTTACTTTGTTGCTTTCAGTTCTCACTTGGCGAACAATCTATAAGGGATTGACAACCCCTTCATAGCGTTGGGACCAAGATTTTTGTGTTTGTGCAGGATCTTGTGATACTGCTCCACTAGATTGATACCTTGGTTCTCAAACTGAGGGAAATACTTACCACCGCTGTGCTACATCACCCTTTCCGCTTCGAGGGAACACCAACGCAAGGTTCCAAGGCCACGCGGGAAATCCTATGCATATTTGCCTAGGAAGTCCCTTAAGGCGTAGCCGTAGCAGAAGGATTCCTGGTGCCGTTGACACGACTATTCCTAGCGCCGTTGCCAGGGAAGCACAACTGACATTAGAAGTATTTTTGGCGCCGTTTCCGGGGAGGAGAGACCAAGATCTATCCAAGTAGGTCTCACAAACTCATCTCTTGCATTTACTTTTGTTGCCAGTTGCCTCTCGTTTTCCTCTCCCCCACTTCACATTTTCCGTTTTCATTTGCCTTTTTTGCCGTTTTCCTTTGACAGTTTTCTCTCTTGCTTTCTGTTCGCTTGTGTGCCATGTGCCTTCAATATGCTTGCATCTTCGCTTGCTGAAAATCTAGTGATATGGATCCTCATCCACTTGCTAATCTCTTTAAGAGACCCACTTATGTGGAACGAATTGCTAGTGAGTTGAGGGCACTTGACTATCTTTATGGAGTTTTGCTTGAGATGCGCGAATCTGAAAATTGTGAGGAAGAAATTTATGAAGTGATTCACAAGGGCTCCTTTGATAAAAAGCATGATTGCAATGGTTTCACTATAAATCCTATTAGTGAAAATCATGCTAAAAATATGCAAAACCCTAAGCTTGGGGATGCTAGTTTTGCTATATCCCCTACTTGTTGCAATAATCATGATTGGGGTGATGATCTTTCTTATGATCTTGAAAATTTGTTTAAGCCACATGTTGAGTATGATATTTGCAACAATATTGAAAGTGGGGTTGGAGAAGTCATGACTTTAGTTGATGATAATCCCATTATTTTTGAAGAGCATCAACTTTGCATGCATGTGGATCATGAAAAGAATATCCTATGGGATAGCTATATTGTTGAATTTGAATATGATCCCACATGTAATTGCTATGAGAGAGGAAAATATTTTGGTAGAAACTTTCATGTTACCAAATTACCTCTCGTTATGTTGAGATTGGTATTGTCTCTTTCTTCTTCCTTGCATTTGTCAGCTATTGGTTGTCTTGACAATTTGTTTTCCTATAAAATGCCTATGCATAGGAATTATGTGAGATTTAAATGTGATTTTCACATGCTTTAGGATGCTCTCGTTGTGCTTCAATTCTTGTCTTTTGTGAGAGCATCATTGAATGCCTAGCTAAGGGCGTTAAACAAAAGCGCTTGTTGGGAGGCAACCCAACGAATCTATCTTTTTCTTTCTGTTTTGTGTTTTCCACACTTTCATAATTCTGTTATGATTGTGTTTTTTGTGTTTCTTTTTGCGTTTGTGCCAAGCAAAACCGTTATGATTAGTCTTGGGGATGATCGTTTGGTCATGCTGGAAAAGACAGAAACTCTCTGCTCGCGAAAAGAATTTTCATTTTTTTTCTATAAGAGATTTTGAGTTGATTCTTTTTGCTGCTGATTCTATGCAAATTCTTCAGACTGTCGTAATTGTTCAGAATTTGTGGAGTACCAAAGGTATACGAAATATACAGATTGCTACAGACCGGTCTGCTGTTAACAGATTCTGTTTTTGTTGTGTTGGTTGCTTATTTTGATGAAACTATGGATAGTATCAGGGGGTATTAGCCATCGAAGATTGAAAATACAGTAACCCAACATCAGCATAAGTAGAATTTAAGTTTTCTACAGTACCTAAGGAAGTGGTGGTTTGCTTTCTCATACTAATGTTATCACGAGTTTCTGTTTAAGTTTCGTGTTGTGAAGTTTTCAAGTTTTGGGTGAAGTTCTTATGGACAAAGAGATAAAGAGTGGCAAGAGCTCCAGCTTGGGGATTCCCAAGGCACCCCAAGAGATTCAAGGATGCCGTAAAAGACTAAGCTTGGGGATGCCCCGGGAAGGCATCCCCTCTCTCGTCTTCAATCCATCGATAACGTTACTTGGGGCTATATTTTTATTCACCGCATGTTATGTGTTTTTGCTTGGAGCGTCTTGTATCTAGGAGTCTTTTATTTTTGTTGTGTCACAATCATCCTTGCTGCACACCTACAGAGAGAGACATGCACTCACTGTGATTTTGTCGAGCTTCACTTATATCTTTTGCTAGACAATTCAGCTCACATGTGCTTCACTTATATCTTTTGAGCTAGATACTTTTGCTCTATGCGCTTCACTTATATCTTTTAGAGCGCAGAGGTGCGTGGCTTGGTAGTTGATCTATGCTTTGAAAGTAGTCTCAAAAGGGGTAGTTATCCAAAGGGATACGAAAACTTCCACCTTCATGTGCATTGAATAGTTAGAGAAGTTTGATTCATCTCAATTAGTTTTGAGTTGTGGTTATGGTAATATTGAAGTCATGTTAGTAAGGTGTTGTGGATCTATAAATACTTGTGTTGAAGTTAGTGATTCCCGTAGCATGCACGTATGGTGAACCGCTATGTGATGAAATATGAGCATGATTAGTCTATTGATTGTCATCCTTTGCGTAGCGGTCGGGATCGCGCGATGGTTTATACCTACCAACCCTTCCCCTAGGAGTATGCGTTGAATGCTTTGTTTCGATTACTAATAAATTTTTTGCAACAAGTATATGAGTTCTTCATGACTAATGTTGAGTCCATGGTTTAGATGCACTTTCACCTTCCACCATCACTATCTTCTTAGTGCCGTGCAACTTTCGCCGGTGCACAAAACCCACCATTAGCCTCCCTCAACACAGCCACCATACCTACCCACTATGGCTTTTTCAAAGTCATTCCGAGATACATTGCCAGGCAACTACCACCATGACATGTGCCACCACGTCTACATTGCCATTGCATGATTGTAAGATAGCTAGCATGATGTTTCCATTAATGTCTATGCCATGCGAGATCATTGTCACGGTACACTACCGAAGGCATTCCATATATGGTCATAGTTGCTCTAAGTTTTGAGATGAAAGTGTGATGATCATCATTAATGGAGCATTGTCCCATGTGAGGAAATAAAATAGGCCAAAGAAGCCCACCAAAAAAAGAGAGGCCAAAGAGCCCACCAAAAACATAAAACAAATGAGAGAAAAAGAAAGAAGGGACAATGCAACCACTTTTTCCACACTTGTGCATATTAAGCACCATGATCTTCATGATTGAGAGTCTCTCGTTTTGTCACCACCATATAGCTAGTGGGAAAATTTCATTATATAACTTGGCTTGTATATTCCAATGATAGGCTTCCTCAAAATTGCCTTAGGTCTTCGTGAGCAAGCAAGTTGGATGCACACCCACTAGTTTTCTTTAAGAGCTTTCACTTACTCGTAGCTCTAGTGCATCATTTGTATGGCAATCCCTACTCAATCACATTGATATCTATTGATGAGCATCTCCACAGCTCATTGATATGCCTAGTTAATGTGACTATCTTCTCCTTTTTTATCTTGCAACCTCCACCACATTCCACACCATCTATAGTGCTATAACCTGTTTTTTCTGTGTTTTTGGCTCTTTTCAGATCTGATTTTGGAACAGAGTCCAAACGGAATAAAATCCCCGAAATGATTTTTTCCCGAACGGAAGAAGATCAGGGGGCCTGTGGGCCAAGCCAGGAGGGCTCTAGGGAGCCCACAAGCCCCCACTCCGCCACCAGGGGGGAGGCGGCGGTGGCAGGGCTTGTGGCCTCCCTGAGCGCCCCCTGAACTACATCTTTGGCCTATATATTCCAAAAAATACAGCAAAAAAATCAGGAGATCCACGAAAATACTTTTCCGCCGCCGCAAGCTTCCATTTCCGCGAGATCTCATATGGAGATCCTTCCCGACGCCCTGCCCGAGGGGACTTTGGAGTTGGAGGGCTTCTTCATCATCATCATCACCCCTCCAATGACTCGTGAGTAGTTCACTTCAGACCTATGGGTTCGTAGTTAGTAGCTAGATGGCTTCTTCTATCTCTTGGATCTTCAATACAAAGTTCTCCATGATCCACATGGAGATCTATCCGATGTAATCTTCTTTGACGGTGTGTTTGTCGAGATCCGATAAATTGTGGATTTGTGATCAGATTATCTATGATATATATTTGAGTCTTTGCTGATTTCTTATATGCATGATTTGATATCCTTGTAAGTCTCTCTGAGTCTTGGGTTTTGTTTGGCCAACTAGATCTATGATTCTTGCAATGGGAGAAGTGCTTGGTTTTGGGTTCTTACCATGTGGTGACCTTTCCCAGTGACAGTAAGGGCAGCAAGGCACACATTAAGTAGTTGCCATCAAGGGTAACAAGATGGGCTCTGTCGTTGATATGAGATTGTCCATCTACATCATGTCATCTTGCTTAAGGTGTTACTCTGTTCTTTTGTACTTAATACACTAGATGCATGCTGGATAGCGGTCGACATGTGGAGTAATAGTAGTAGATGCAGACAATATCGGTCTACTTGTTTTGGACGTGATGCCTATAGATATAATCATTGCCATAGATGACGTCTCGACTTTGCGCGGTTCTATCAATTGCTCGAGAGTAATTTGTTCACCCACCATCTACTTTCTTTCATGAGAGAAGCCACTAGTAAACACTACGACCCCCGGGTCTATTCACATCTATCGTTTCCACTTTTGCTTTTACTTTGGTTTGTTACTTTGTTGCTTTCAGTTCTCACTTGGCGAACAATCTATAAGGGATTGACAACCCCTTCATAGCGTTGGGAGAAAGCTTTTTATGTTTGTGCAGGATCTTGTGATACTCCTCCACTGGATCAATACCTTGGTTCTCAAACTGAGGGAAATACTTACCACCGCTGTGCTACATCACCCTTTCCGCTTCGAGGGAACACCAACGCAAGGCTCCAAGGCCACGGGGGAAATCCTTTGCATATTTTCCTAGGAAGTCCCTTATGGCGTAGCCATAGCAGAAGGATTCCTGGTGCCGTCGACACGACTATTCCTGGCGTCATTGCGAGGGAAGCACAACTCCCATCAGTGGCCCCTGACTTGGTTCTCAAGTCCCCCGATCTTCTTCTGTTTCGGAAAAAATCTTTTTGGAAGTTTCGTTCCCTTTGGACTACGTTTAAAATCTTCCTCTGAAAAGGGTCAAAAACACGGAAAAAACAGGAACTGGCACTTGGCACTGAGTTAATAAGTTAGTCCCAAAAAATATATAAAAGGCATACAAAACATCCAAAGTTTGACAAGATAATAGCATGAAACCATCAAAAATTATAGATACATTGGAGACGTATCACTAGGCTTCTTGGGAGTGTATGGGAAGACAAAACATACACCGGAGGCACGGGAGGAACATCAACGTGTGCATGAAAAAGACGGCATTCACCCAGAGCAGTATGAAGGTCCTGCCATCTACGCTCTTACCAAAGAAGAGAAGGAAATCTTCTTTGAATGCCTGCTCAGTATGAAGGTCCCGTCTGGCTTATCATCGAATATAAAGGGAATAATAAATATGGCAGAGAAAAAGTTCCAGAACCTAAAGTATCATGACTGCCACGTGATGATGCCGCAACTGCTTCCGATTGCATTGAGGGGGCTTCTACGGGAAAACGTTCGATTAGCCATTGTGAAGCTATGTGCATTCCTCAATGAAATATCTCAGAAGGTGATCGATCCAGTAATCGTGCCAAGGTTAAGGAGTGATTTGGTGCAATGTCTTGTGAGTTTCGAGCTGGTGTTCCCAGCATCCTTCTTCAATGTCATGACGCACGTCCTAGTTCATCTAGTCGACAAGATTGTCGTTCTGGGCCCTGTATTTCTACACAATATGTTCCCCTTTGAGAGGTTCATGGGAGTCATAAAGAAATATGTTTGTAACCGCGTTAAGCTAGAAGGAAGCATCTCCATGGGCCATCAAACAGAGGATGTCATTGGGTTTTGTGGTGACTTCATTCCTGACCTTAAGAAGATTGGTCTCCCTCAATCGCGGTATGAGGGGAGACTGACTGGAAAAGGCACACTAGGAGCGGACTCAATAATATTTACGGACGGGCATTCTTGGTCTCAAGCACACTACACAGTTCTACAGAATTCTACCTTGGCGACCCCGTATGTCGATGAACACAAGAATATCCTGAGCTCCTGATACGGCTCCAACGTATCTATAATTTTTGATTGTTCCATGCTATTATATTATCAACTTGGGATATCTTATATGCATTTATACGCCATTTTATATCATTTTTGGGACTAACCTATTAACTCAATGCCTAGTGCCAGTTTATGTTTTTTCCGTGTTTTTGACCTTTCTAAGAAAAGAATATTAAACGGAGTCCAAACAGAATAAAACCTGCGGGATGATTTTTTTCCATAACAGAAGATACGCAGAGGACATGAGAACCAAGGCAGGAGGTCTCGGGGGAGGTCACGAGCCCCCTAGGCGCTCCCTAGGGGGGGCGCCTAGTAGTCTCGTGGGCCCCCCTTGCCTCCTTTGCCCTACCTCTTTCGCCTATAAATTCCCAAAAATCCGAAACAAATAGAGAGAGCCACGAAAATACTTTTCCGCCGCCGCAAGCTTCTGTCTCCGCGAGATCCCATCTGGGGACCGTTTTGGTGCCCTGCCGGAGGGTGATTCAGACATGGAGGGCTTCTTCATCAACACCATTGCCTCTCCGATGATGCGTGAGTAGTTCACCATAGATCTTCGGGTCCATAGCTAGTAGCTAGATGACTTCTTTTCTCTCTTGGATCTTCAATACAAAGTTCTCCATGATCTTCATAGAGATCTATCTGATGTAACTTTCTTTTGCGGTGTGTTTGTCGAGATCCGATGAATTATGGATTTATGATCAGATTATCTATGAATATTATTGGAGTCTCCTCTGATTTCTTATATGCATGATTCCGTATCCTTTTAATTCTCTTCGAGTTATGGGTTTCATTTGGCCAACTTGATCTATAATTCTTGCAATGGGAGAAGTGCTTGGTTTTGGGTTCATACCGTGAGGTGTCCTCACCTAGTGACAGAAGGGGTAGCGAGGCGCACATCATGTTGTTCCCATCAAGGGTAAAAAGATGGGGTTTATATCATATTGCATGAATTTATCCCTCTACATCATGTCATCTTGCTTAAGGCGTTACTCTGTTCGTCATGAACTCAATACACTAGATGCATGCTGGATAGCGGTCGATGTGTGGAGTAATAGTAGTACATGCAGAAAGTATCGGTCTACTTGTCTCGGACGTGATGCCTATATGTATGATCATTGCCTTAGATATCGTGATGACTTTGCGTGGTCCTATCAATTGCTCGACAGTAATTTGTTCACGCACCATAATATTTGCTATTTTGATAGAAGCCTCTAGTGAACACTGTGGCCCCCGAGTCTACTCCACACTATATTTTCATCCTTACTCTTTTACTTCGTTGCACTTTCCGCCTTCAGATCTCACTTTGCAATCAATCTTGAAGGGATTGACAACCCCTTTATAGCATTGGGTGCAAGCTCTTTTGTTTCTGCACAGGTACTCTGAACTTGACGAGATTCTCCTACTGGATTGATACCTTGGTTCTCAAACTGAGGGAAATACTTACTGCTCCTGTGCTGCATCGCCCTTTCCTCTTCAAGGGAAAAACCAACGCAAGCTCAAGAGACGACAGAAGGATTTCTGTCGCCGTAGCAGAAGAATTTCTGGCACCGTTGCCGTGGAGGATCAAATCAAGAACTCATCCAAGTAAGTGTCGCAAACTCATCTCTTGCATTTACTTTTTTGCCTCTCGTTTTCCTCTCGCCCACTTATGAAAAACAAAAATTTACAAAAATATTTTCGTTTTTGTTTGCCTTTTTTGTTCGCCCTTTTCTCTCGCTTTCTTTCTGTTCGTTTGTGTGCTTGTTTGCTTGCTAAAGTCACCATGACTGAAAACACCAAACTTTGTGACTTCTCGAATACTAATAATAATGATTTTATTAGTACTCCGATTGCTCCCGCCACTAGTGCGGAATCATGTGAAATCAATGCTGCTTTGCTGAATCTTGTTATGAAAGAGCAATTCTCCGACCTTCCTAGTAAAGATGCCGCATCCCATCTTAATACCTTCATTGAGCTTTGCGATATGCAAAAGAAGAAAGATATGGATAATGATGTGATTAAACTGAAGCATTTTCCTTTCTTGTTGCGAGATCGAGCAAAAACTTGGTTTTCGTCTTTGCCCAAAAATAGTATTGAGTCTTGGAACAAGTGCAAAGATGCTTATATATCCAAGTATTTTCCGCCGGCTAAGATTATCTCTCTCTGTAATGATATCATGAATTTTAAGCAGCTTGATCATGAACATGTTGCACAATCTTGGGAGAGAATGAAATTGATGATTAGAAATTGTCCCGCTCATGGCTTGAGTCTTTGGATGATTATACAAATCTTTTACGCTGGCTTGAATTTCGCTTCTAGAAATATCTTAGACTCCGCCTCGGGTGGAACGTTCATGGAAATCACGTTAGGAGAAGCCACAGAAATCCTAGACAATATCATGACGAACTACTCTCAGTGGCACACTGAAAGGTCACCTACTAGTAAGAAGGTACACACTATAGAAGAAATTAACTCGTTGAGTGCTAAGATGGATGAGTTAATGAATTTGGTTGCTAGTAGAAGTGCTCCTTTAGATCCTACTGATATGCCCTTGTCTTCCTTGATTGAGAGTAGAAACGCTAGCTTGGACGTTAATTTTGTTGGTAGGAACAATTTTGGCAACAACAATGCTTTCAGAGGAAACTATGTTCCTAGGCCTTTTCCTAGTAACCCTTCTAATAACTTTGGCAACTCCTACAACATAACTCATGGAAGTTACAATAGATTACCCTCTGATCTAGAGAGTAATATCAAAGAGTTTATCAACTCGCAAAATATTTTCAATGCGTCCATAGAGGAAAAACTACACAAAATTGACGATTTGGCTAGGAGCGTTGATAGAATGTCTAGTGATATTGATGCTTTGAAAGTTAGATGTGATCCTCCCAAGATCAACATGGATGAAACTTTGAAAGATATGCGTGTTTCCATGAGTGAGAGCAAAGAAAGAACCGCCCAAATTCGTGCTAGACATGAATGGCTTAAAAAGGCGTGTTCTCGTGATAAGAATCACGAAGATCTTAAAGTGCTTGGTGTGACTCCCATTGAATCTTTGTTTTCTTGTGTCAAACCTAATGATGATGGGGCTGGATATGAATCCACTTTGGTTGAAAAACGCCTCAATGATTTGGAGTCCATCTATCATGATGCTAAAAGCATTGAAAGTGGAGTAGGAGATATTAAAACCTTAAGTAGTAATGAAACTACTACTTTGGATTTCAAGGAATTCAATTATTATAGTTGCTCCTTGATTGAATGCATTTCGTTGATGCAATCCATGCTAAACTCTCCACACGCTTATAGCCAAAACAAGGCCTTTACCGATCATATCGTTGATGCTATGATAAAATCTCTTGAAGAGAAACTTAAATTGGAAATCTCTATCCCCAGAAAGCTTCATGATGAGTGGGAACCTACTATCAAAATCTAAATCAAAAACTATGAATGCAATGCTTTGTGTGATTTGGGTGCTAGTGTTTCTGCGATTCCGAAGTCTTTATGTGATGTTCTGGGTTTCAATGAGATTGACGAGTGTTCTCTTAATTTGCATCTTGCGGATTCTACTGTCAAGAAACCCATGGGAAGGATCATTGATGTTCTTATTATTGCAAATAGAAACTATGTACCCGTGGATTACATTGTGCTTGACATTGATTGCAATCCGACATGCCCTATCATTCTTGGTAGACCTTTCCTAAGGACTATCGGTGCTATCATCGATATGAAGGAAGGGAATATTAGATTTCAGTTTCCTTTAAAGAAGGGCATGGAGCATTTTCCTAGAAAGAAAATAAGATTGCCTTATGAATCCATGATGAGGGCTACTTATGGTTTGAGCACCAAAGACGATGATACGTGATTCCATCACCTTATGCCTAGCTAAGGGCGTTAAACAATAGCGCTTGTTGGGAGGCAACCCAATGAATTTATCCTTTTCTTTCTGTTTTGTTGCGTCCAATCCATCATAATTCTGTTATGATTGTGTCTTTTGTGTTTCTGTTTGTGTTCGAGCCAAGCAAAACCTTTATGACTGGTCTTGGTGATGGTTGTTTAATCCTGTTGGAAAAAGACAGAAACTTTTCACTCACGAGATTATTTTTCGTTTTTATTCAGAAAGAGCTTTTGAGTTGATTCTTTTTGCTTCTGATTTATATGTCCTTTTCCCAGGCAGTCGTAAGTTTTCAGAAGTTTTGAGGAACCATAAGTATATAAAGTATACAGATTTCTACAAACTGGTCTGTTTTTGAATGATTCTGTTTTTATTGAGTTGGTTGCTTGTTTTGATGAAACTATGGATAGTATCGGGGGGTATTAGCCATGGGAAAGGAAGAATACAGTAATCTAACACCAATATAAATAGAAAGCAAGATTGCTACGTGATGACCCAGAAGTATAGGGGATCATTCGTAATCCATTCTATAAGTAAGAGTGTTGAACCCAACGAGGAGCAGAAGGATCTGACAAGTGGTTTTCAGCAAGGTAAAATCTGCAGGCACTGAAATTATTGGTAACAAGTGATTGTGTGGTGAGATGATTTGTAGCAAGCAACAAGTAACAAAAGTAGCAACGGTGCAGCAAGGTGGCCCAATCCCTTTTGTAGAAAGTGACAAGCCTGGACAAAGTCTTATAGGAGGAAAAACGCTCCCGAGGACACACGGGAATTTCTGTCATGCTAGTTTTCATCATGTTCATATGATTCGCGTTCGTTACTTTGATAGTTTGATATGTGGGTGGACCGGCGCTTAGGTACTGCCCTTACTTGGACAAGCATCCCACTTATGATTAACCCCTCTCGCAAGCATCCGCAACTACGAAAGAAGAATTAAGACAAAGTCTAACCATAGCATTAAACTAGTGGATCCAAATCAGCCCCTTACGAAGCAACGCATAAACTAGGGTTTAAGCTTCTGTCACTCTAGCAACCCATCATCTACTTACTACTTCCCAATGCCTTCCTCTAGGCCCAAATAATGGTGAAGTGTTATGTAGTCGACGTTCACATAACACTACTAGAGGAAAAACAACATACAACACATCAAATTACCGAACGAATACCAAATTCACATGACTATTATTAGCATGACTTATCCCATGTCCTGAGGAACAAAAGTACCTACTCACAAAGCATAAGCATATTCATGACCAGAGAGGTAATGAGTAGCATCAAGGATCTGAACATAAACTCTTCCACCATATAATCCAACTAGCATCAACTACAAAGAGTAATCAACACTACTAGCAACCTTACAAGTACCAATTGGAGTCGCGAGACGGAGATTGGTTACAAGAGATGAACTAGGGTTTGGAGATGAGATGGTGCTGATGAAGATGTTGATGGTGATGGGTACCCTCCGATGAGAGGAGTGTTGGTGATGACGATGGCGATGATTTCCCCCTCCGGAAGGGAAGTTTCCCCGACAGGATCGTCCTGCCGGAGCTCTAGATTGGTTTTGCTCAAGTTCCGCCTCGTGGCGGTGCCGAATCCACGAAAAAGCCTCCTCTTGATTTTCTTTCCGGATGAAACCCTTCATATAGCAGAAGAGGGGGCCAGTGGGCCAGCAGGCTGCCCACAAGCACCCTAGGCGCGGCTAGGGGGTAGTCACGCCCTAGGCGCGACCAGTGGGTGGCCGCGCCTAGCAAGCTTGTGGCTACCTGCTGGCGCCCCTCTGGCGCTTCTTCGGCCCGGTATTTTTTATAAATCCGGAAAAAAATCCTCGTTGATTTTTACGGCGTTTGGAGTTGTGCAGAATAGGTATCTCAAAATTGCTCCTTTTTCACGCCAGAATTCCAGCTGCCGGCATTCTCCCTCTTCATGTAAACCTTGCAAAATAAGAGAGAAAAGGCATAAGAATTGTACCGTGAAGCGAAATAACAGCCCAAGAAGCGATAAATATCAACATGAAAACATGATGCAAAATGGACGTATCAACTCCCCCAAGCTTAGACCTCGCTTGTCCTCAAGTGAAAGCCTAGCTCAATTAATATGTCCACATGTTTAGGGAGAGAGGTGTCGACAAAACAAGATAGGAATATGCATGCATCATGATCATGATCAGAACAGCAATACCAACATATAATCTCTAATGCTAAAGTGATAATTCCTTCACAAAGTAAAGCATGGATCAAGAACCTTACCGAGAAGTAACAACCGATAATCTTTAGTCATTGAAGCAATTGCAATTTATCACAACATCAGAAAGAGTCAAATAAGAGCTTGTAAAGCAAATCCACATACTCAATCATCCTTTCGTTCTCTACAATTGCTACAACTCACGCGGTACTCATGAGATCAAAGTATCAGCTGGACACAGAGAAAGATAGGGGCTTATAGTTTTGCCTCCAAAGTGCTTACCTAGAGGGTAATGTCAACAATAATACTTCATGAATACTTACTTCCAAGTTGACATATGAATATAGATCTTTCCCTAGCATATGACGTTAGCCAAGATAAAGGCAAAACAAGGAATTGGTGAAGACCACCATGACTCTTTCAAGGGCAAAAAGTAAAGATACAGGATAGGCCCTTCGCAGAGCAAAGCAGAGGTTGTCATGCACTTTTGAGGTTTGGATGTGTGTCCTCTTAGTGCGGAGGAACGTCACTTTATATTGCCTCCTGTGATAAAGAACTTTATTATGCAGTCTGTCGCTTTTATGTCTTCCTCATCACAGGTTCGTACAAAGCTTATTTTCCACACACTAATAGATCATACATATTAGGGAGCAATTTTTATTGCTTGCACCGATGACAACTTACTTGAGGGATCTTATTCAATCCATAGGTAGATATGGTGGACACTCATGGCAAAACTGGGTTGTAGGTTTATGGATGCACAAGTAGTATCTCTACTTGGTGCGGGAGTTTTGGCTAATATGAGGTGGAAGCATTCGTCACATGCTAAGGGATCTCTAACCATATAACATTGTTTAGAACCAAGCAAACACAATTCATTATGTTGTCTTCCTTGTCCAACATATACTTCTAGGCATGCAATAGTTTAGTGAGTATTCACAATCATAGATGGTGTCAAAGATGATATAATTATATGTGAACCTCTCCTTCTTTATCACTTTCTATTAATTGCAACAATGACCAAGGTCTACGTTTATCTACCCTCAACAAGTTTCGATCATCATTCTTTTTATATGTGAAGCCATCACTTCCCATAAGATTATTACATGATCTTTCATGCTTTTGTTCTTTTCTCACTCTTTTGATCATGGCAAGAGGCAAAACCCTTCAACTAAGACACTCTTTATTATATGCCTCACGAGCTCGAATACATCGGGGGTGACACAAAGCAAAACTCAAGAATAAAACACTAAGACTTTTAATCTACTAAAGAAAGATAAAGCTGAAAAGGAAAACTAAAACAAAGGTAAAGGGAAAAGGTGTGATGGTGATACGATACCGGGGAAACTCCCCCAAGCTTGGCACAAGCCAAGGGGATTGCCCATACCCATGTTTAGTTTTCTTCCTTTGGTGGTGATGGTGGTGGAGTTGTTGCAATCTTTGATTCCAAGAGGGCCATCAATCTTTGATTTATACCTTGCAGTTTGTTACTGCGACAACAGATGTAACATCCCAATTTTCCTAATTGGGAATGTTCTACAAATGTAGCTAAGAATTTATGCATTTTGTTTGCAATAAAGTTTTGCATTTGAATTCCGTCAAATACTTGCTTTTGCTTTTCTATTTTCTCCCCACGAGAAATGCCCCGACAAAATTCTTGCAAGCAAGAAAGAGCGGAGGAAAATGACCTTCCAAAATGTGAGGCACTTTTGAAAATAATTGAGCCAAGAAAAACCAGAAATTTATGGAGAAAATAATTTGAAAAAGAAAATATAGCATAAGGGTTTTTTCTAAAAAAACATTTTTAAAAAGTTTTTACTTTGGTTTTGGAAAAATGATAAACAATTAGGAATTTTTTCTGATCATTTTGGTATAGAATACCCTATATTTATTATTTTATTTTGTTTCCTTTCAATTCTTTTTCTTTCTGTTTTTGAAAAAAAACTAAAACAGGAGAAAAAATTAAAAAAGGAAAGCGCCACCGGCGCTTTAAAGCGAACCGGCCCACGCCGCTGGTCCGAGATCCCCCCTGCCCCTTCCTTATCGGGCGGCCGACTCAACCCGCACCCGCCCTCCCTCGCTGACACCCGGGCCCGGCCTGTCCGACCCCCACCCCGCAGCGGTCGCCTCCTTCCCCGCGCTCTCCTCTCCCTGCCTTTTTCCCCAGCCGAGCCCGCCATCGCTGGAACTTTCCCTCTTCGGCCACCCCCCTCTCCCCTATAAATAGCCGGCCCCGTCCCCCACCCCTCGCCCCGTTCCACCGCCGAGCCGCCCTGCCCGAGCCCCACGCCGCCCCCCTCGCAAGCTCGCCGGAATGGAGCCGGAGCCGAAGCTCCTCGGCCACTCCCCAGCTCATCCCGAGCCCCCCTCGACGCGCCGTCGCCACCAATCGCCGCCGGAGGTCTGCCGCCGTCGTCCGAGCCTCTCCCCTGGCTCCCCCGACGCCGGAAGTCGCCGCCCCGACCACCTCACCGCCTCAGCTCGACGGAGAAGACTCCATCGCCGGCCATCTTTCCCCTATGAGCACCCCATCTATCCTGAGCCGTTAGATCTATATACAGCGCGCCAGATTAGAAATAGGATAACCTTTTGGTTTAGTTGAGAAAACCGCTCGGTTTTCTATTTAGTTAACTATTAGCCGAAGCGTTTTTATTAGACATCGGCCGTTTGCTAGTAACTCTCGCAGCAAACACCTCCGCATCCAATCAATGACTGCCACGTGTACCCGTGTCCGATTAGAAGCAAATTTTCTTTTTCTATATTAATTCCAAAACAAAGAAAGTTTCAATCTTGTTTTGATCATAACTTTTGATCCGGAATTCCAATGGAGTTTAAACTTGTTCCAGTAGATCACAATTAGTTTTCAAAAACATATAATTTGTCTATGTTTGAAATTTTCAAATTTTGAATTAGATCAGATTTAGTTTAAACCTAGTTTTGCTTATTCCAGGAGTTTAAAAATAGATTTTTATTTGATTCTTTTTGCTACTGCATCCTTGTGATTATATCTTTATGTAGTATAAGTTTCAAAATTTTTAAAATATTTTTACTTGGGGTTTTAACAGAAACAATTTCTGCCTTAGTTAGGTGAAGTTCATTCTTTCACTTTATGCCATAGCTACTTTATGCTTGTGATGTTATTTTTACTTGTTGATGATTGTAGTGCTTATGATGTGTATTTGTTTGTATCGGTAGATCACCCGGAGTGCGAAGCTTGTTACTTAGAAGCGCTCGATCAAGACAACTATCATCAAGGCAAGTCATTTTGATCATACTATCGCCTATGTTTTCTATGCATGGTAGTTTCACCTTTCTTTGCCCAATTGCATGCTGAGTAGGTACTTGGAAATTATGGTTATAGGTTGTAGTATCATGTGGTAGGCACACAAAAACCCCGTTACTTGGCCCGGGACGACAAATTTCATATTGCTATGCTTGAGTAGACGGGATTCTGGTTGAGTGCATAACACGAGTGATGGGAGGATAATTAAATAAACAAGACCGGTTAAGTCAAGATTTTCAAGACCTCATGAAGAAATGCAACTCTGGGTGAAGGACGGTTTGATGGGCTCCCTGGAGAAACTAGTGGACAACCCCGGGATGCTTGGAGACGTGCCATGTCTCTTGCGGAAAGCTTCACCCAGGCTCGAAGAGACGGACGGAGGCTTCAAGACCCAAGGCTTACCTGCACAGCCACAAGTCATTATGGGCTCTGGCTTGGTTGGACAACGCGGCGACTCTAGACAGGCGGTGCTAGCAGATGTAGAAGAATGGTAGGATTGGATGGGCACCGACAGGGGATCAGAGGGACCCGTTGAAAGACCATGTTTTGATCATCCGGTCTTCGAACACCCTGAAGTGCGAGGACATACCCGGAGGCGATCAAATCTTGTGGGGAACGTGTGCAAAACTGTGCAGAGTGCCCAAACCTAATCGGTTAGCCGTGTCCACGGTCATGGACAACTTGAGCCGAAGGCATTGAAATTTTCTTGAACTCTCAACACAACTTAATAATGATGTGGGAATTATCGACAACTCGGGTACGAGAATTGGTCGGCGGAACCATCTCGTTAACAACAAACAATGTAGTAATATTTTGCTTTCAGCCCTCTCTTGCTGTAGGAGAAAATTTGCTTTATGCTAAAACTTATAGCCCCACCTACCATATATGCATGTAGAACTAGTTGGTTATTATTTTCCCCCTCTCTTTGATGACTTGCCGGCATATTCCATATGCCGACCTACACGGCTGCAACGTATCATGTTGCAGAGTACTTTTCCGACCAGGAGTGAGGCTATGATCTACGCTCAGCGACATGCCCTGGAGTCGGATGGACTCGTCTACCTGATACTTTCGCAAGTCTTCGTTAGATATCTGATGAGATGGCCTTCAGCCACTTTATTGTAATTCTTTATTGTAGTAAAGTACTCGATATGAGATTTCGATTAATAAAGTTTCGTGATTGAACTCTTGATATATACATTGATGCACTGAGTGTGTACGAGCATGATCTTGGGATGGTACGGGAACACCAGAGGCTTGACTCGTATTGAGTCGGGGTGGTACAGAAATGGTATCAGAGCACACGCTGACCGTAGGACGTAACCTCTAGGAATGGAAAAACCTTTGGAAGAAAACTATTTTCTTATGTCTATAAATCTTCTATTTCCTCTTCTGATCATTTCTGACTTATCTCCGATTTTCCAATGTTTTAGATGGCCACCTTCATCCCCGTCAAGTTCAAGGAGTTTTGCCAGCCTGATGCCACTATGCCTTTCAGAAAGGAGCTGATGCAGATCACCAAGGACTTGAGGATTGCTCTGCCGACTATCACAGGGAAGCCTACTTCGTCTTACCCGGAGGATTCACGCTACAGGATTGAGGTGCATGTTCGCGAAAGGACATTCGAGCCGCGCACTGAGCCTGTGGACTTCAAGTTCATCGCACCCAACTGGATTCTCGGAAGGGACATGGCGGTCCATTGTGCACTCAGACGTATCAAAGTGTACAGAGGCTGCCCTGTTTCACTGGACCTATTCACGGTATCCCGGAGAGGAGAAGATGGAGAAATCATCTCAAGCAAGACCAAGGACGCTCTCCTATCCTATGCCCAGACCTTGGAGAAGCACAACGGGACTTTGAAGCATCGTGTGATCAAGGACTCCAGGAAGATCAAGCAACTGTCGCTCCGCGAACTCGAACTCGAAGAAGCAGCCCGGGAAGCCCACTATGAGCATGAATTGGAGGTGAAGGACTTCCTGGAGAGGATCGAGAAGCTGAAGACTCGTGTCGCATACCTGGAGGAGGAACTGGACATGGGCGAGAACATTCATCCCGAAGGAGACGTAGCCCCCTTGATCAGCAATGAGGAGGACTATGAAGAAAGCTCCACTGAAGGACCCACCACCATGCTTTTCTAAGGAGGACGCTTAGACTAGTCCACCAATTTTATCTTATTGTTAAACTCTTAGGCCAATGTTTAGGTTATCGAAATTTGTATCCCCGTGTGTGAACCTTTTGTGATGGTATTGAATAAAATGTGTGGTGTGATACTTGTTTGTTGCATTTCATATGGGTAGTGTATTTACTCTTTAGACCATTGTTCTATGCTAATCTCACCCCTCTACAAACACCAGATGCCTCGGAGACGTGCCCCTGCTTCCAACTTCCCGCCGGAACTCACTCAGTTGATTCAGCAACAGAATACCCTGATGCAGCTGATCATCCAGAACCAGAACAATAACAACAACCATCATCCACCCCAGGCCGACAATCTCACCCGTTTCCTGAGGTTGAACCCTCCGACTTTCTCCAGCAGCATTGAGCCCATTGTGGCAGATGATTGGCTCTGCAAGATGGAGCGGGAACTAATCACTGCTGGATGTACTGAAGTTGAGAAGGTGTGCTTTGCCGCGCATCAACTTGAAGGCCCTGCAGCTGCATGGTGGGAGAACTACACCACCACATACCCCATTGCTGGAGTCACTTGGGAGCAGTTCAAGCAAGCCTTCCGCACCGCTCATGTCTCAGCTGGTGCCATGAGTCTGAAGAAGCGTGAGTTTCGCAACTTACGCCAGGGAAATCGCTCTGTGGCTCAGTATGTCGATGAATTCAGCATGCTCGCCCGTTATGCACCTGGAGATGTGGCCGATGATGCGGCCAAGCAGGAAAAGTTCTTGGAGGGACTCAATGATGAGCTGAGCATTCAGCTGACTGTAGCCAACTTCAACAACTACCAGGAGCTGGTAGATAAGGCCCTCATCTTGGAGGGGAATCATCAGCAGATGGAGAACCGCAAGCGGAAGTATGGCAATGGAAAGTTCAACTCCGGCACTCAGCAGAAGCCTCGCTACACCCCCTATTCAGGGAATACCGGGACTGGATCCGGTAAGTTTGGAGGACACGTCCAGCATAACCACCCAGTGCACAACCATGGAGGCCACAACCATGGAGGAAATGGGAACCACCGCAACAACAGCAACTTCAAGAATGGCGGTACCGGCAATCAGCATCATTCAGCTCCAACTCAGAAGGATCTGAATCACATCACCTGCTTCAAGTGTCAGAAGACGGGACACTATGCCACTGAATGTCCCCAGAACAAGCAGGGAAATGGAAACGGCAACGACAACTCTGCAGCAAAGAAGCCCAGTCCTTTTCCTCGAGCTCAGGTGAATCACATTGATGTTGAAGAGGTCTATGATCACCCCTATACTATGGTTGGTAAGTTTTTGCTAAATTCACGTCGAGTATTTGTACTTTTTGATTCTGGTGCAACACATTCATTCATATCAAGGGTAGTTGTGGAAAAGTATAGTTTGCCAACTAGAACCCTCAGCCAGCCTATTAAGGTCAGTTCCCCAGGAGGCATGATGACAGCCGGGATAGGATGCCATGCTTTGAGTCTCAACATGGGGAACCATAAGTTTCCCACCGACCTCATCGTATTAGAGTCTCGAGGATTGGATGTAATCCTAGGCATGGATTGGTTGGCCAAGTACGAAGGGAATATTGATTGTGCCCTTAAGTCTATTTTGCTCACCACCCCCGAGCAAAAGCGAATTAAGTACGTATCCCAGCGCCCGACACGGAGTAAACGAGTAAACTCCCTCACGGGAGTAGTCTAGGAGGAAGTACCGATTGTGCAAGAATACCCAGATGTATTCCCGAAAGAATTGCTGGGCATGCCACCGGATAGAGAGATTGAATTTCTGATTGAGCTATTACCCGGAATAGCCCTGATATCCAAGAGACCCTATCGGATGCACGCAAATGACTTGGTAGAAATCAAGAAGCAAATTAAGGAGTTGTTGGACAAAGGGTATATCCGCCCAAGTTCTTCACCTTGGGGATCCCCAGTGCTCTTGGTTCATAAGAAGGATAAGTCCTTGAGAATGGTTGTCGATTATCGTGCATTGAACGAGGCGACCATCAAGAACAAGTATCCCTTGCCGATGATCAACGATCTGTTTGGCCAGTTAGTTGGAGCCTGAGTGTTCTCCAAGATCGATCTTCGATCCGGGTATCATCAGCTGACGATTCGTGAACAAGATATACCCAAGACCGCTTTCACCACTCGGTACGGCTTGTATGAGTACACGGTCATGTCATCTGTAATGACTAATGCTCCGGCATACTTTATGAACCTGATGAACAAGGTATTTATGGAATACTTGGACAAGTTTGTCGTGGTGTTCATCGATGACATAGTGATATTCTCCAAGAACGAGGAAGAACACAAGGAACATCTGCGTCTAGTTCTGGAGAAATTTCGAGAGCATCAGCTGTATGCGAAGTTCAGCAAATGTGAATTTTGGTTGAAGGAAGTCGGATTCCTCGGACACGTCATTTCAGGAGAAGGAATAGCAGTGGACCCTGCCAAGGTCGCAGCAGTCACCGAATGGGTAGCACCCACTTCAGTTAAGGAGATCCACAGTTTCCTCGGACTTGCCGGATATTACCGGAGGTTTATTGAGAACTTCTCAAAGATCGCCAAGCCCATGACAGAGTTGTTGAAGAAGGAGTCAAAGTATGTTTCGACCGAGGAATGTGAATCCAGTTTCCAAGAGTTGAAGAAACGTCTGGTTACAGCCCCAGTGCTAATATTGCCGAATATTCGGAAGGATTTCCAGGTTTACTGCGACGCTTCTCGTCAAGGACTTGGAGGAGTACTCATGCAAGAAGGCAAAGTTGTGGCCTATGCATCCAAACAACTCACACCCCATGAGTTGAATTTTGCCACGCATGAGTTGGAACTAGCAGCCGTAGTGCACGCTCTCAAGACTTGGAGACATTTCCTGATCGGAAATAGTTGTGATGTTTACACTGATCACAAGAGCCTGAAATATATCTTCACGCAGAAGGAGTTGAACCTCAGACAGAGGAGATGGCTAGAGTTGATCAAGGACTATGACATGAGATTACATTATCACCCAGGCAAGGCAAATGTCGTAGACGATGCATTGAGCCGCAAGAGTTATGTGAACACACTCATAGCGGGAGGACTACCCCAGGAGTTAGCCGATGATCTCCGAGAACTCAAATTGGAGATAGTTCCAAGAGGATTTGTAGCCACACTGGAAATTCAGTCCACTTCGACAGAAAAGATCCGCGAAGCACAGAAATCAGACGCGGAGATAGCTGAGATTAAGCAGAAAATGAAAGACGGGAAGGCTAAAGGTTTTCGTGAGGATGAACACGGAACTTTATGGTTTGAGGATCGCATTTATGTGCCCAATGATCCCGAACTCAGGAAGTTGATACTTTAGGAGGCCCATGATTCCCCGTACTCGATACACCCAGGCAACACCAAGATGTATCTGGATCTGAAAGAAAGTTTCTGGTGGAGAGGAATGAAGAAAGACATCGCCGAGTTCGGAGCCATATGCATGTTTTGTCAGCGAGTAAAAGACGAGCATCAGAAGCCAGCAGGTTTGCTTCAACCTCTGCCGATACCCGAGTGGAAATGGGAAAAGCTTGGTATGGATTTTATCACAGGATTACCCAGGACCCGTTCTGGTTATGATTCTATCTGGGTTGTGGTCGATCGTTTGACCAAGGTAGCTCACTTCATTCCCGTGAAGACTACTTACACGAGTGCCAAGCTGGCCAAGATATATATGACCAGGATCGTATGTCTGCATGGAGTACCGAAGAGTATTGTGTCAGATAAAGGGACTCAGTTCACGTCAAAATTTTGGCACCAACTGCATGAAACCTTGGGAACGAGATTGGAGTTCAGTACAACTTTTCACTCACAGACAGGTGGACAGACCGAGAGAGTGAATCAGATTCTGGAGGACATGTTGAGAGCTTGCGCACTAGACTATGGGTCTAGCTGGGATGACAATTTGCCTTATGTCGAGTTCTCATACAACAACAACTATCAGACCAGTCTGAAGATGGCCCCTTTCGAAGCTCGATACGGAAGGAGGTGCAGAACATCGTTGATGTGGGATGGAGTTGGAGACTGACAACTTTTTGGTCCCGACCTTATCCGAGATTCTGAAGAGAAGGTCAAGCTGATTCATGACCGACTCAAGATAGCTCAGTCCAGGCAGAAAAGTTATGCTGACAACAAATGCAAGGAAGTAACATACGAAGTGGGAGACCGAGCATATCTTCGGGTGTCTCCACTTCGAGGAATCAAGAGATTTGGTGTGAAAGGAAAGTCAGCACCCCGATTCATTGGCCCCTACAAAATTCTTGAACGTGGAGGCGAAGTTGCATATAAACTGGAACTGCCGGAAGGATTGTCCGGAGTTCATGATGTCTTCCATGTTTCCCAGTTGAAGAAATGCCATGCTGAGATGGCTGATGTTCCGTTGAGAGATACAGTGCCCCTAGAGGCCATACAGCTTGACAGTGATCTGACGTATGAGGAGAAACCCGTCAGGATTCTCGAGACCGCCAACAGAGTTACCCGCAGCAAGATCATCAAGTTCTGCAAGGTGATGTGGAGCCACCACACCGAGGAAGAAGCCACCTGGGAACGAGAAGAAGATCTTCATCGAGACCACCCGCACCTATTTTCTAGCCAACCCGAATCTTGAGGGCGAGATTCATCTTAAGGTGGGTAGGTTTGTAACATCATAATTTTCCTAATTGGGAATGTTCTACAAATGTAGCTAAGCATCTATGCATTTTGTTTGCAATAAAGTTTTGCATTTGAATTCCGTCAAATACTTGCTTTTGCTTTTCTATTTTCTCCCCACGAGAAATGCCCCGACAAAATTCTTGCAAGCAAGAAAGAGCGGAGGAAAATGACCCTCCAAAATGTGAGGCACTTTTGAAAATAATTGAGCCAAGAAAAACCAGAAATTTATGGAGAAAATAATTTGAGAAAGAAAATATAGCATAAGGGGTTTTTCTGAAAAAACATTTTTAAAAAGTTTTTATTTTGGTTTTGGAAAAATGATAAACAATTAGGAAATATTTTTCTGATAATTTTGGTATATAATACCCTATATTTATTATTTTATTTTGTTTCCTTTTAATTCTTTTTCTTTCTATTTTTGAAAAAAAAACTAAAAAAGGAATTTTTTAAAAAAAAGGAAAGCGCCACCGGCGCTTTAAAGCGAACTGGCCCACCCCGCTGGCCCGGGATTCCCCCTGCCCCTTCCTTATCGGGCGGCCGACTCAACCCACGCCCGCCCTCCCTCGCTGACACCCAGGCCCGCCCCGTCCGACCCCCACCCGCAGCGGTCGCCTCCTTCCCCGCGCTCTCCTCTCCCTGCCTTTTTCCCCAGCCGAGCCCGCCATCGCCGGAACTTTCCCCTGCCGGCCGATCTCTTTCCCTCTTCGGCCACCCCCTCTCCCATATAAATAGTCGGCCCCAACCCCCACCCCTCGTCCCGTTCCACCGCCCCGCCGCCCTGCCCGAGCCCCACGCCGCCCCCCTCGCAAGCTCGCCGGAGTGGAGCCGGAGCCGAAGCTCCCCGGCCACTCCCCAGCTCACCCCGAGCCCCCCTCGACGCACCGTCGCCACCAATCGCCGCCGGAGGTCTGCCGCCGACATTCGAGCCTCTCCGCTGCCTCCCCCGTCGCCGGAAGTCGCCACCCCGACCATCTCACCGCCTCGGCTCGCCGGAGAGGACTCCATCGCCGGCCATCTTTCCCCTGTGAGCACCCCATCTATCCTGAGCCGTTAGATCTATATTCAGCTCGCCAGATTAGAAATAGGATAACCTTTTGGTTTAGTTGAGAAAACCGCTCGGTTTTCTATTTACTTAACTATTAGCCGAAGCGTTTTTATTAGACATCGGCTGTTTGCTAGTAACTCTCGTAGCAAACACCTCCGCATCCAATCAGTGACTGCCACGTGTACCCCTGTCCGATTAGAAGCAAATTTTCTTTTTCTGTATTAATTCCAAAACAGAGAAAGTTTCAATCTTGTTTTGATCATAACTTTTGATCCGGAATTCCAATGGAGTTGAAACTTGTTCCAGTACATCACAAGTTTTCTGTAGTTTTCAAAAACATATAATTTGTCTATGTTTGAAATTTTCAAAGTTTGAATTAGATCAGATTTAGTTTAAACCTTGTTTTGCTTATACCAGGAGTTTAAAAATAGATTATTATTTGATTCTTTTTGCTACTGCTTCCTTGTGATTATATCTTTCTGTAGTATAAGTTTCAATTTTTTTTAAATATTTTTACTTGGGGTTTCAACAGAAACAATTTCTACCTTAGTTAGGTGAAGTGAATTATTTCACTTTATGCCATAGCTACTTTATGCTTGTGATGTTATTTTTAATTGTTGATGATTGTAGTGCTTATGGTGTGTATTTGTTTGTATCGGTAGATCACCCAGAGTGCGAAGCTTGTTACTTAGAAGCGCTCGATCAAGACAACTATCATCAGGGCAAGTCATTTGGATCATACTATCGCCTATGTTTTCTATGCATGGTAGTTTCATCTTTCTTTGCCCAATTGCATGCTGAGTAGGTACTTGGAAATTATAGTTATAGGTTGTAGTATCATGTGGTAGGCACACAACAACCCCGTTACTTGGCCCGGGACGACAAAATTCATATTGATATGCTTGAGTAGACGGGATTCTGGTTCAGTGCATACCACGAGTGATGCGAGGATAATTAAATAACCAAGACCGGTTAAGTCAAGATTTTCAAGACCTCATGAAGCAATGCAACTCTGGGTGAAGGACGGCTTGACGGGCTCCCTGGAGAAACTAGTGGACGACCCCGGGATGCTTGGAGACATGCGATGTCATCTTGCGAAAAGCTTCACCCAGGCTCGAAGAGACGGACGGAGGCTTCAAGACCCAAGGCTTACCTGCACAGCCACAAGTCATTATGGGCTCTCTGGCTTGGTTGGACAACGCGGCGACTCTGGACATGCGGTGCTAGCAGATGTAGAAGAACGGTAGGATTGGATGGGCACCGACAGGGGATCACAGGGACCCGTTGAAAGACCATGTTTTGATCATCCGGTCTTCAAACACCCTGAAGTGCGAGGACATACCCAGAGGCGATCAAATCTTGTGGGGAACGTGTGCAAAACTCTGCAGAGTGCCCAAACCTAATCGATTAGCCGTGTCCACGGTCATGGACAACTTGAGCCGAAGGCATTGAAATTTTCCTGAACTCTCAACACAACTTAATAATGATGTGGGAATTATTGACAACTCGGGTACGAGAATTGGTTGGCGGAACCATCTCATTAACAACAAACAATGTAGTAATGTTTTGCTTTCAGTCCTCTCTTGCTGTAGGAGAAAATTTGCTTTATGCTAAAACTAATAGCCCCACCTGCCATATATGCATGGAGAACTAGTTGGTTATTATTTTCCCCCTCTCTTTGATGACTTGTTGGCATATTCCATATGCTGACCTGCACGGCTGCAATGTATCATGTTGCAGAGTACTTTTCTGACTAGGAGTGAGGCTACGATCTACGCTCAGCGACATGCCGTGGAGTCGGATGGACTCGTCTACCTGATGCTTCCGCTAGTCTTCGTTAGATATCTCATGAGATGGCCTTTAGCCACTTTATTGTAATTCATTATTGTAGTAAAGTACTCGATATGAGATTTCAATTAATAAAGTTGTGTGATTGAACTCTCTATATATACATTGATGCACCGAGTGTGTACCAGCATGATCTTGGGATGGTACGGAAACACCAGAGGCTTGACTCGTATTGAGTCGGGTCGCTACAACAAACCTTCCCTGGTACGGCGCTAGGAATCCTGCTGCTACGGCTACGCCTTTAGGGACTTCCTAGGCAAAAATGCAAAGGATCTCCCCGCGGCCTTGGAGCCTTGCATTGGTGTTCCCTCGAAGAGGAAAGGGTGATGTAGCACAGCGGCGGTAAGTATTTCCCTCAGTTTTGAGAACCAAGGTATCGAACCAATGGAAGATCTCGTCAAGTCTCAAGTACCTCCACAAACACAAAGAGCTTGCACCCAACGCTATGAAGGGGTTGTCAATCCCTTATAGATTGTTTGCAAAGTGAGAACTGAAAGCAACAAAGTAAACAAGCAAAGTAAAAGTGAAAGTGGAAACGATAGTTGTGAATAGACCCGGGGGCCGTAGTGTTCACTAGTGGCTTCTCTCATGAAAGCAAGTAGACGGTGGGTGAACGAATTACTGTCGAGCAATTGATAGAACCGCGCAAAGTCGTGACGTTATCTTAGGCAATGATTATATCTATAGGCATCACGTCCAAAACAAGTACACCGATACTTTCTGCATCTACTACTATTACTCCACACGTCGACCGCTATCCAGCATGCATCTAGTGTATTAAGTCCAAAAGAACAGAGTAACGCCTTAACCAAGATGACATGATGTAGATGGACAATCTCATATGTATGATAAAAGCCCATCTTGTTACCCTTGATGGCAACAACATGATGCGTGCCTTGCTGCCCCTTCTGTCACTGGGAAAGGTCACCACACGGTATGAACCCTAAACCAAGCACTTCTCCCATTGCAAGAATCATAGATCTAGTTGGCCAAACAAAACCCAAGACTCGGAGAGACTTACAAGGATATCAAATCATGCATATAAGAAATCAGCGAAGACTCAAATATAATTCATAGATAATCTGATCACAAATACACAATTCATCGGATCTCGACAAACACACAGCCAAAGAGGATTACATCAGATAGATCTCCATGAAGATCATGAAGAACTTTGTATTGAAGATCCAAGAGAGAGAAGAAGCCATCTAGCTACTAACTACGGACCCGTAGGTCTGAAGTGGACTACTCACGAGTCGTTGGAGAGGCGATGATGTTGATGTAGAAGCCCTTTGATGTTTGCTGTGTATCCCTTGCAATGGCGCCAGGAAATAGTTGTGTCGACGGCACCAGGAATCCTTCATCTATGGCTACGCCTTAAGGGACTTCCTATGCAAGTATGCAAATGATTTCTATAGGCATCACGTCCGAAACAAGTAGATCGATACTTTCTACATCTACTACTATTACTCCACACGTCGACCGCTATCCAGCATGCATCTAGTGTATTAAGTTCATAAGACAAAGTAACGCCTTAAGCAAGATGACATGATGTAGAGGGGTAATATCAAACCAATGATAAAAACCCCATCTATTTACCCTTGATGGCAACTACTTGATGTGTGCCTTGCTGCCCCTACTGTCACTGGGAAAGGTCACCACATGGTAGAACCCAAAACCAAGCACTTCTCCCATTGCAAGAATCATAGATCTAGTTTGCCAAACAAAACCCAAGACTCGGAGAGACTTACAAGGATATCAAATCATGCATATAAGAAATCAGCAAAGACTCAAATATATATCATAGATAATCTGATCACAAATCCACAATTCATCGGATCTCGACAAACACACCGCCAAAGAAGATTACATTTGATAGATCTCCATGAAGATCATGGAGAACTTTGTATGGAAGATCCAAGAGAGAGAAGAAGCCATCTAGCTACTAACTACGGACCCGTAGGTCTGAAGTGAACTACTCACGAGTCATTGGAGGGGCGATGATGATGATGAAGAAGCCCTCCAACTCCAAAGTCCCCTCCGGCAGGGTGCCGGGAACGGTCTCCCGATGAGATCTCACGGAAACGGAAGCTTGCGGCGACGGAAAAGTATTTTCGAGGCTCCCCTGATTTTTTGCGGAATATTTGGGAATTTATAGTCCAAAGGTCTAGGTCAGGGGGCGGCCAGGGGGGGCACAAGCCTGCCCATCGCTGCCTCCCCCTGGTGGCGGAGTGGGGGCTTGTGGGCTCCATGGAGCCCACCTGTCTTGGCCCAAAAGCCCCCTGGTCTTATTCCGTTCGGGAAAAAATCATTTCGGGGTTTTTCTTCCGTTTGGACTCCGTTCCAAAATTATATATGAAAAGAGTCAAAAACAAGGAAAAACAGGAACTCGCACTTGGCACTGAATTAATAAGTTAGTCTCAAAAAGATATAAAAAGATACATAAAACAACCAAACAAGACAAGATAACAACGTGAAACCATCAAAAATTATAGATACGTTTGAGACGTATCAAGCATCCCCAAGCTTAACTCCTGCTCGTCCTCGAGTAGGGAAGTGATAAGAATGAATTTTTGATGCTTTCATGCTACCTAGCATAGGTGTCCTTTGTAATTCCTCTTATGTGACGTGAATGTTCAGATCCATTAGATTCAAAACAATAGTTTGCTATTGACGTGGAAACAATAATAATTCAAGTAAACTAGCAATGTAATCATGAACTTTCAAAATAACAAGGCCAAAAGAGAGTTATCCCTACAAAAGCATATAGTCTGGCTATGCTCTATCATCATTGCACAACGAATTTAAATCTTGCACAACCCCGGTATTGGCCAAGTAATTGTTTCACACCTTTACTTTCTCAAATATTTTCAACACTCACGCAATACATGAGCGTGAGCCATGGGTATAGCACTATAGATGGCGTGGAATGTAGTGGAGGTTGCAAGACAAAAAGGAGAAGATAGTCACATTAACTAGGCATATCAATGAGCTGTGGAGATGCTCATCAATAGATATCAATGTGAATGAGTAGGGATTGCCACACAAATGATGCACTAGAGCTACGAGTATGTGAAAGCTATTAAAGAAAACTAGTGGGTGTGCATCCAACTTTCTTGCTCACGAAGACCTAAGGCAATTTTGAGGAAGCCTATCATTGGAATATACAAGCCAAATTATATAATGAAAATTTCCCACTAGCTATATGGTGTTGACAAAACGAGAGACTCTCAATCATGAAGATCATGGTGCTTAATATGCACAAGTGTGGAAAAAGTGGTAGCATTGTCCCTTCTCTCTTTTTCTCTCATTTTTTTATTTGGTGGGCTCGGGATTGCCACACAAATGATGCACTAGAGCTACGAGTATGTGAAAGCTCTTAAAGAAAACTAGTGGGTGTGCATCCAACTTGCTTGCTCACGAAGACCTAAGGCAATTTTGAGGAAGCCTATCATTGGAATATACAAGCCAAGTTATATAATGAAAATTTCCCACTAGCTATATGGTGTTGACAAAACGAGAGACTCTCATTCATGAAGATCATGGTGCTTAATATGCACAAGTGTGGAAAAAGTGGTAGCATTGTCCCTTCTCTCTTTTTCTCTCATTTTTTTATTTGGTGGGCTCTTTGGCCTCTCTTTTTTATTTTTTATTTTTTATTTTGGTGGGATTCTTTGGCCTATTTTATTTCCTCACATGGGACAATGCTCCATTAATGATGATCATCACACTTTTAACTCAAAACTTAGAGTAACGAAGACTCTATATGGAATGCCTTCGGTAGTGTACCGTGGCAATGATCTAGCATGGCATAGACATCAATGGAAACATCATGCTAGCTATCCTACGATCATGCAATGGCAATGTAGACGTGGTGGCACATGTCATGGTGGTAGTTGCATGGCAATATATGTCGGAATGACTTTGAAAAATCCATAGTAGGTAGGTATGGTGGCTGTTTTGAGGGAGGCTAATGGTGGGTTTTGTGCACCGACGAAAGTTGCACGGCACTAAGAAGATAGTGATGGAGGAAGGTGAAAGTGCATCTAAACCATGGACTCAACATTAGTCATGAAGAACTCATATACTTGTTGCAAAAGTTCTATTAGTAATCGAAACAAAGCATTCAAAGCATACTCCTAGGGGAAGGGTTGGTAGGTATAAACCATCGCGCGATCCCGACCACCAGGCAAAGGATGACAATCAATATACTGATCATGCTCAGATTTCATCACATAGCGGTTCACCATACGTGCATGCTACGGGAATCACTAACTTCAACACAAGTATTAATAGATCCACAACACCTTACTAGCATGACTTCAATATTACCATAACCACAACTCAAAACTAATTGAGATGAATCAAACTTCTCTAACTATTCAATGCACATGAAGGTGGAAGTTTTCGTATCCCTTTGGATAACTACCCCTTCTAAGACTACTTTCAAAGCATAGATCAACTACCAAGCCATGCACCACTGCGCTCTAAAAGATATAAGTGAAGCACGTAGAGCAAACGTATCTAGCTCAAAAGATATAACTGAAGCACATGTGAGCTGAATTGTCTACCAAAAGATATAAGTGAAGCTCGACAAAATCATGGTGAGTGCATGTCTATCTCTCTAGGTGTGCAGCAAGGATGATTGTGACACAAAAAAAAGACGCCTACGATACAAGACGCTCCAAGCAAAAACACATAACATGTGGTGAATAAAAATATAGCCCCACGTAACGTTACCGATGGATTGAAGACGACAGAGGGGATGCCTTCCCGGGGCATCCCCAAGCTTAGGCTTTTACGGCATCCTTGAATCTCTTGGGGTTCCTTGGGCATCCCCAAGCTTGAGCTCTTGCCACTCTTTTATCTCTTTGTCCATAAGAACTTCACCCAAAACTTGAAAACTTCACAACACGAAACTTAAACAGAAACTCGTGATAACATTAGTACAAGAAAGCAAACCATGACTTCCTTAGATACTGTAGCAAACTTAAATTCTACTTGTGCTGATGTTGGGTTACTGTACTTTCAATCTTCCATGGCTAATACCCCCGATACTATCCATAGTTTCATTAAAATAAGCAACCAACAGAACAAAAACATAATCTGTTAACAGCAGACCAGTCTGTAGCAATCTGTATATTTCGTATACCTCTGGTACTCCACAAATTCTGAACAATTACAACAGTCTAAAGAATTTGCGTAGAAATCAGCAGCAAAAAGAATCAACTCAAAATCTCTTATAGAAAAAAAAATGAAAATTCTTTTCGTGAGCAGAGAGTTTCTGTCTTTTCCAGCATGACCAAACGATCATCCCCAAGACTAATCATAACGGTTTTGCTTGGCACAAACGCAAAAAGAAACACAAAAAACACAATCATAACAGAATTATGAAAGTGTGGAAAACATAAAACAGAAAGAAAAAGGATATATTCGTTGGGTTGCCTCCCAACAAGCGCTTTTGTTTAACGCCTTAACTAGGCGAAAGTGATGGAATCACGTATAGTCATCTTTGGTGCTCAAACCATAGGTAGCGTGATCATTTATCATATTAAGATTTTCATCTTTATTAGATGACTCACCACTAGCTCTAGGAACAAAAACAGGCTTGACGGTCTTTTTGAGAGTAAGATTTGGAGTATTTTGCAAGCGGAAAAAGTGGAACCCAAGTTAGTTATGACATCTTCTAATTTGCCAATTCTTGAAGAATCATTAACTATAAGTTCCTTCTCCTTTAAATTTTTCAAAAAGTTTCCCACTTTGGATCCGTACTGAGTAATTTGATTGTGGATCTTTCTATCCAAACCCTCAATAAGTTCAACTATGGCAATTTTGTTTTCAATAGCGTCAAGCCTTTGCATCACGTGTTCCAAGGTCAAGATAGTTCCATTAACCATGAGCGGGGGTGAGCCTACCAAATTAATGATAGCTCTATAGGAGTCAACAGTATGTCTCCCCAAAAAGTTCCCGCCTACAATGGTATCAAGGATATACCTATTCCAAGGAGAAATTCCAACATAGAAACTACGAAGGAGGACGGTAGTGGATTGCTTACGAGTAGATCTACTTTGAGCATTGCAAATCCTGTACCAAGCGTCCTTCAAATTTTCTTCCTCATTCTGCCTGAAATTGAGAACTTCATTTTCAGGGGTGTCGTTTGGAGTGGTGGGTCTAGCCATTGATGGACTATCTCACACACAAACGAGCAGGAAGAGAGAGTGAAACGGGCAAAAGAAGACAACAAAAAGGCAAAAGAAAATGGTGAAGGAGAAAGGCGAATGAAAACAACAAATGTGAAGTGGGGGAGTGGAAATCAAGGGGCAACTGGCAACAAAAGTAATGCAAGAGAAGAGTTTGTGAGACCTACTTGGATAGATCTTGATTTCTCCTCCCCAGCAACGGCGCCAGAAATACTTCTGATGTTTGCTGTGTATCCCTTGCAACGGCGCCAGGAAATAGTTGTGTCGACGGCACCAGGAATACTTCAGCTACGGCTACGCCTTAAGGGACTTCCTAGGCAAGTATGCAAAGGATTTCCCCCGTGGCCTTGGAGCCTTGCGTTGGTGTTCCCTCGAAGCGGAAAGGGTGATGTAGCACAGCGACGGTAAATATTTCCCTCAGTTTGAGAACCAAGATATCAATCCGGCGGAAGAGTATCTCAAGATCCTGCACAAACACAAAAGCTTGCACCCAACGCTATGAAGGGGTTGTCAATCCCTTATAGATTGTTTGCCAAGTGAGAACTGAAAGCAACAAAGTAACAAAGGAAAGTAAAAGCGGAGGTGTAAACGATGGATGTGAATAGACCCGGGGCCGTAGTGTTTACTAGTGGCTTCTCTCATAAAAGCAAGTAGACGGTGGGTGAACAAATTACTGTCGAGCAATTGATAGAACCGCGCAAAGTCGTGACGATATGTATGCAATGATTATTTCTATAGTCATCACGTCCGAAACAAGTAGACCGATACTTTCTGCATCTACTACTATTACTCCACACGTCGACCGCTATCCAGCATGCATCTAGTGTATTAAGTCCATAAGAACAGAGTAACGCCTTAAGCAAGATGACATGATGTAGAGGGGTAATCTCAAACCAATGATAAAACCCCCATCTTTTTACCCTTGATGGCAACACTTGATGTCTGCCTTGCTGCCCCTACTGTCACTGGGAAAGGTTACCACATCGTAGAACCCAAAACCAAGCACTTCTCCCATTGCAAGAATCATAGATCTAGTTGGCCAAACAAAACCCAAGACTCGGAGAGACTTACAAGGATATAAAATCATGCATATAAGAAATCAGCAAAGACTCAAATATATATCATAGATAATCTGATCACAAATCCACAATTCATCGGATCTCGACAAACACACCGCCAAAGAAGATTACATCGGATAGATCTCCATGAAGATCATGTTGAACTTTGTATTGAAGATCCAAGAGAGACAAGAAGTCATCTAGATACTAACTACGGACCCGTAGGTCTGAAGTGAACTACTCACGAGTCATTGGAGGGGCGATGATGATGATGAAGAAGGCCTCCAACTCCAAAGTCCCCTCCGGCAGGGTGCCGGGAAGGGTCTCCAGATGATATCTCACGGAAACGGAATCTTGCGGCGGCGGAAAAGTATTTTCGAGGCTCCCCTGATTTTTTGCGAAATATTTGGGAATTTATAGGCCAAAGATCTAGGTCAGGGGGCGGCCACGGAGGCCACAAACTGCCCATCGCCGCCTCCCCCTGGTGGCAGAGTGGGGGCTTGTGGGCTCCCTGGAGCCCACCTGGCTTGGCCCAAAAGCCCCCTGGTCTTCTTCCGTTCGGGAAAAAAATCATTTCGGGGTTTTTCTTCCATTTGGACTCCGTTCCAAAATCAGATTTGAAAAGAGTCAAAAACACGGAAAAACATGAACTGGCACTTGGCACTGAATTAATAAGTTAGTCCCAAAAAGATATAAAAAGATACATCAAGCAACCAAAGAAGACAAGATAACAGCGTGAAACCATCAAAAATTATAGATACGTTTGAGACGTACCACCCTCCAACTCCAAAGTCCCCTCCGGCAGGGCACCGGGAAGGGTCTCCAGATGATATCTCGCGGAAACGGAAGCTTGCGGCGGCGGAAAAGTGTTTTCGTGGATGCTCTCATTTTTCTGGATTTTTAGGGAATTTATAGGCCAAAGACCTAGGGCAGGGGAGCGCTAGGGGGACCACAAGCTTGGTTGCCGCGGCCCCCCTGGCCGCGGCAACAGGGCTTGTGGGTCCCCTGTGGGCCCACTGCCTTGGCCCTCAAGACTCCCGATCTTCTTCTGTTCTGGAAAAATTTATTTTGGGAATTTTATTCCGTTTGGACTCCGTTCCAAAATCAGATCTGAAAAGAGTCAAAAACACAGAAAAAACAGGAACTGGCACTTGGCACTGAATTAATAAGTTAGTCCCAAAAAAGATATAAAAGGTAAACAAAACATCCAAAGTTGACAAGATAACAGCGTGAAACCATCAAAAATTATAGATACGTTTGAGACGTATCAGAGATCTGTGATATGTTTCTCCAGCAAAACAACTTCACGAGTAAGATAAGTATTGCGAGCACGAGTTGTTTCACAAAACCTCAAGAGTTCAATCAAGGATGGAGACGGTAGGTGGAGGTAGGGTTGGAGGAAATCCACTTCTTCAACTTCTTCCTTGTTGAGCACAGATTGCACTTTGTCCCATGCCTGATTCTTCTCCTTAGTTTTGCCCTTGGTTTCCTTAGGTAGCCTTTCCTTAGCCTCCATGACCTCCATCCTTTTCAGATCAGCACTTACTTCTCCATAAACTTGAGGGAGATTGTTCTCCTTCACAGATTCTTGAGACGACATCTTGCTCTAAATCTGCGGTAGAAAACAGGCTCGAAACAAAAACAGAGGAAATCTGCGTGATACGAGGGTCAGACATAACGAGAGAATATATATTGATTTTTTTAAGACCAGAAGGAGTACTCCGCACAAAAACGGAGTCCGGGAGGCACACGAGGTGGCCACAAGCCCACCAGGCGCGGCCAGGGGGTGGGCCCGCGCCTCGCAGGCTTGTCGCCTCCTCGCGCACTTTCCGGACTACTTCCAATTTTTGTATTTTGTCAAATATTCCAAACCGGAGAAAATTTCCTACTGGAAAAGTTTTGGGCTCTGTTTTCTTACCGAATCACATACCTCTTCGTTTTAGGAGTCTGAAATAGGCTGATAAATATCCCTTAGGTATTCTTCCGGAGTTATGGTATTGATCATATTGCTTTCAATATTTATGGGAGCACCTGAGATAAAATGCTTGATTCTCTGCCCATTTACAACTCTTAGACAATTACCTTCCGTGTTGTTGATCTTGATAGCACCGGAACGATATACTTCCTCAACAACATAGGGACCTTCCCATTTAGAGAGAAGCTTGCCTGCAAAGAATCTTAAACGAGAGTTATATAGCAAGACATAATCACCTACATTGAACTCACGCTTTTGTATCCTCTTATCATGCCACCTCTTAACCTTTTCTTTGAACAATTTGGCATTCTCATATGCCTGAGTTCTCCATTCATCAAGCGAGCTAATATCAAATAACCTCTTTGTCACGCCCAAGATGCGACCCTATCCTCAATTTGGCACGAGGGCCTCGTCAGGGATAGAAGCGCATCTTGTCGTGTCGCAAGAATGGATATCGTTACAAGTACATGTACTGAAAAGAAGAGATATATAAAGAGTTGGCTTACACTCGCCACAAGCTACATCAGAGTCACATCAGTACAATACATAATCATCAAGAGTAAGAGCAAGGTCCGACTACGGACGAAAACAAACGACAAAATAAGAACGACGTCCATCCTTGCTATCCCAGGCTGCCGGCCTGGAACCCATCCTAGATCGATGAAGAAGAAGAAGAAGAAGAAGCAACTCCAAATGAACAATCAACGCGCTCGCGTCACGTAACCTTTACATGTACCTGCAACTGGTGTTGTAGTAATCTCTGAGCCACAGGGGACTCAGCAATCTCATTTCCAAAGGTATCAAGACTAGCAAAGCTTAATGGGGGAGGTATGGTTAAGTGGTGAGGTTGCAGCAGCGGATAAGCATATATTTGGTGGCTAAACTTACGAGTACAAGAATAAAGAGGGGAAAGATCTACGCATAGCGGACGTGAACTACAGATGATCAATGAATGATCCTGAACACCTACCTACGTCAGACATAACCCCACCGTGTCCTCGATCGGAGAAAGAACTCACGAAAGAGACAGTCACGGTTACGCACACCGTTGGCAAGTTTTAATTAAATTAACTTCAAGTTATCTAGAACCAGTGTTAAACAAAGTTTCCACGTTGCCACATAACCACGGGCACGGCTTTCCGAAAAGATTTAACCCTGCAGGGGTGCTCCAACTAGTCCATCACAAATTACCACAAGCCGCATAGAAATCCTCAATCACGAAGCTCGCGATCTCGTCGGATTCCCTAGTGGAAAACCTCAACTCTGAGATTACCCAAAGCATCACCGGAATCCCCATGCACAAGATATCTCGTCAAAGGTAAAACTAGTCCAGCAAGGCCGCCCGGCGTGTCGACGATCCCGATAGGAGCCGCGTATCTCGTTCGCAGGACACGACGGATAAGCGACGCGTACAAGTGCCATACCTCGAGTTTCCTCGCGGTGGCCCCGCACAGTGCTCTGTTTTGGACCAACACTCATGAGGAGCACTGGCCCGAGGGGTTGATTAAATTATCCTCGGGGTCCGGAAAGTCCCTATGCAAGTTTATTAGGTGATTATGCAAATGTAGTACCAATGTTGGGCCTTGCCAGACCAGCTTTAATCTAAAACGAATTATCAAGGGGGTCCCCATAACAACCCCGATCGTGTTAGGAGCGCTCATTTATGGAACATAACACCGGTAGCCGGTAACTAAAGGGGCAAATGTGGAACAAAACACCAGGCTAGAAAGGCCGAGCCTTCCACCTTTTTACCAAGTATATAGGTGCATTAAATTAAATAGCATTAAATATGGTGATATAACAAGGAACCAATGTTTTCACATGGAAGCATCTGCACCTGCAACTAGCATGCTATCAACAGGGTTAAGCAAGCAGTAACATAGCCAATCAGTGGTTTGCTAGGTCGAACAGGTTGAAGGTAATCATGGCATTGTTGAGAGGCTGATATTTAACAAGTGGTAGGCAACGAGACATAAACGATAGTAGCGGTAAAGTAGCATGGCAATGATAGTAATGGTATCTGGGGAAATGATCATCTTGCCTGAGATCCCGCTTGGAAGAAGAATGCCTCCGTGAAGCAGACGAACCGACGTAGCCGAACGGGTCCTCACGTCCGACACGCTTGCGGAACTCTATCGAGACGGAGCAAACCGGAAACACAAATCAACACACGAAATTCACCACATGATGCGCAACACATATGATGTGTGAGCTACTGAATACACGCAAGTCACGGCAGGACAAATCACCCAATCAAACACTACACATTAAGTGAAGTTCACTATGCCCGAGTTGCATATTGACGAAACTCCACGTTAATTATTTAGTTCACTCCCGGTTATCTACACGGCAATATTAATGTTGTCAAACATGCAAGAGGTGAAGCGGAAGTTAAACTACCTATCTAGGCATTTTAATTGAGGTCGGAAATGACATATAGCATCTCCGAGACGACCTCACATGTTAATTTACAATTCTGTCCAGATCTGAACTAATGCATTTAATTAGTTGTTAAACAGCAAAACAAATAGGTTCACGTGATTCTACGCATCAAGGCAAGCAATCTACACATAGAGAACATCTCCAACGGAGCTACGGTTCAAATGATAAAAGCACCGCAAGATATGAGGGCATGAATGCAAAAATGTGTGCAATGGCGGCTACGAGCACTTCAACACATACAAACAGCAAGAGAAAATGAAACTACACAAGATTTTAAGCAAGTTTCATGTAGGACACGATCAAAACGGAGCTACGGTTGGAAAACTACGAGCAAAACAAGAAGTCACTACAATCTGCCAAAATCAGCCACATAGCACTTTCTACGCCCTACAATTACGGCTACACAACTCCGATAAACTCAAGCTAGGCATGGCACGAAAGAGGGCAAAAAGCGATACTACAAACATCTAACAACAACTAGCATGGCAGCAAGGAGCACTAGCAAAAGAAGACACAAAATGGCATCTCACACACTATTTCAGACTTAGTGAAAATTACACCTCATGAAAGTGCAGTTTTCGATCTGAAGCAATATTGACAGCAGCAAAACCTATAGCTACAGGACTCCAAATGGAATGAAACTTAACAGCATGCTAGAGAAACATAAGGGGTACAAATAACTCCATTGGACCAACCTCAAAAGAGCTACAGATCACAAGATGCAAGCAAGACAAGACAGCAATAAAATAATAACAGATTCCAGACTTAGAAATATTTCAGCTCCTCTAAAACAGCACTATTCCTAGCAACTTGAGAGCAAGCAAACAACACCTAAACATGCATTTCTATTGCAACCAAAAATACCAAGGGCTAAACAAAACATCCAAGATCAACTCTCTAAGTGACAACTCCGTCAAACGACGCACGACATAAATCCTACGAATTAAACAAAAGGGCATCACGGCAAAATACCGCGCGAACTAACTTGCTCAAAAGCTAGAACTAATAGCACAGAAAAATCCATGGGATTTTTCTACCCCGGAAACATATAAAATATGTGGGGTTTTCAACACAAAATAATGCCACACATTAATGCGAGATAAAACCTAGATACGGGAAAATAAACTACCGGCAAATCCCTACACGTAAAAATACAATTGACCGCTCTAAAAAGCATGGAAAAATGGTCCCTAGAACATGGGCATTTCTAAAACGGCATACGGGCAAAACGGTCTAGCGCGAAAAATAAATACGGCGTCTATCCTATTGAAACAGCACACAAGACTAAACGTTTGGCATATTAAACTATGTCAAAAGATTATGCAAGTTTTAAATATGTATTCTACGCGCGAAACTACCACAAAACCATATATAATTCGCCTCGATCCGATTAACCGTTTAGAAACTACGACCTTTTGAAAATCAATGCATTTTTCTGAAATTAAATAAATCCGAAACCTAATAAAAAAAAGGCTACCGGGCCTAATCTACTAACATGCCGAATCTGGCAGCGGCGCAACATAGCAAATACACACCTGGGGCGAGGGATAGGGCTTGCGGGGCTCACCTTGCTGGCGGGGGTTGGGCCTTGCAGCTTGGGCCGAGGAGAGGCGAGGTGGAGGGACGCTGGTGCGGGCCGGCTGCGAGGAGGCCGAGCTGGGCCGCTGGGGCGCTCTGGGCCTGGCTCGGGCGCTGGCGTGGGGGTGGGCCGAACTGGCCTCGGCCGGCGCGGGGCCCAGCTCGCGAGCAGCTGCTGCGGTGCAGGCGCGCAGCGGGAGAGCGAGGCGCTCGCGCTCGCCGTTCTTCTGCCCGAGCGCGCGAGCCATGGCGGCGGCCGGCGGCTCGATCCGGCGGGGTGGAGGCAGGCGCCTCCGACGGTTGTTGCAGGCGGCCGGTTCCGGGCGGATCCGAGGCGCGGGAGTCTCCCGGCGGGATCTGGCGCGGCGGCGCGCTGCGCGGGGAAGGCGGCAGCGGCTCGGGGAGCCCGGGGCGGCGCGGCCGACGGGGATGGCGCGGCCTGAGGGCGACGAGGCTCCGGCGAACAGGCGGGGGATGCGTCAGCCGGGCCTGCTGGCGGTGCGGCACTCCGGCGGCCGGCCGGACGGCGCTTGGAGCTCGCTCGGGAGGAGCTGCAGGAAGAGGCTCGGCCTCGAGGCGGCGGCGCTGGATCCCGGCCTGCTGCGGGCCTCGCGGGCCAGCGGCGGCTGCGGGACAGAGAGTGCTGCGGCTAGGGTTAGGGTTAGGGCACGAATTTCGAGGAGGAGAGAGGAGGTTGTCCAAAAATTAATGAGGAGGGGGTATTTATAAAGAAAAGAGGGGCTCGGTTAACCGGAATCGCGTTCCGGATCCAACCGCGGGGTCGGATTCGAACGATTCAGAATGCGGGTATGGGTACGTGGCCGTGTAGAGGGGATATCCGGAGACGAGAGGGAGAACGGGCTATGCGACACGAATTTTAAAACACCGACAGACGTTTGACGGTAGCCCAAATACGGTGCCGCTACGGTCGACCATTCGGGTACCAGACGGACTCCGATCGCGACGAAATTCGACAGGCGGCCAAGCCATAACTAATCGCGACCGCGTGCCAAGTTTCACCTCGATCAGAGAAAGTTTTAAACGCACTTTAAAAACAGGGTTACGACGGTGCCGCGGGCGCGTGCGTGTGCGGTCGGGCTCAGAACGGACGACGACACGAACCGGCAACTAACAACGGATGCAAGTTTTGAAAACTGGCGGCACGGAGATGCCGATGCAATGCAGATAATGCGAATGATGCGATGATGATGCGACAAATTAAAATACCCACACGACGAAAACGGAAAGAAAAGGGAATCTTCTGGAACGTCGGCATCGGGCTGTCACAACTCTCCTACACTACAAGAGGATCTCGCCCCGAGATCCAAGAATGAAAGGGGGAGAGGATGAGAAAGAACAAGAGGTAAAAACTTAGCCGCTTCTTTGACAAATGAGTGAAACCAACGATCCTTGAAGGTTGCAAGGCGATGAGGAATGATAAAAGAAAGAAGCAAGATTCACGGAAAAATTCGGCAGCACTTCGGTAGAAAAAAGGGACAAAAAATTCGATAAGAAGGAAGAAATAGACAATATACATGACAAACAACTAAATAGAGCAAGGGAACCATGATCTTGACAGAACAACAAGACAGACCCAAAAGAGCAATAACACAACGCCTCCGGAAGAATAGAATAGGAACTAGCTCATACGAAAGAAGAGAATGAAGAGAGAATGACAACTACTAACTCCAATGAACTTGACAAGCATCCTTGCAAGAAGAATTGGACGGAGTTGTTGGAAAAACAACAACAAAACAACAAGATAGTAGTGGGCTTATGAAAATCATCTCATCAAATATGAGGTGACAACCAACAACTACAAGAACCAGGGATAGATTGGGAGAAACATGATATGAACAAATCTTACACCAAGAGGGTACATCGAGAACTTAGAATAATGACAAGCCCCATGATGGCACAATCCCTAGGAAAAGCTTTAGGTGAAACCCAAACCAAAATAGCTCAATGAAGAAATCATGGGTTAAAAACATCTAATGATCAAAGAATTGGTGGGTTTAATTAACTCATTCATGAAAGGAAAACTCTCTGAGGCTCCTACACTAACAAGAAGGCTATAATACCACCTCAAAGGATAAAGGAAGAACAAATGCACTTGGGAATGCAAGAGAACGGATACTTGAGAAAAGAATTGATATTATGAGTCACTCCGGAAGAAGAATTGAAATCCCTTGAAAGAAGGAAGAACAAAAATAAGAATTATGTTATGCTTATCCTTCATCAAGTTAAATTGATGACAAGCAACGGATCTAGCATACAACTTATTCTACTAGAAATGAATCTTGAAGATGCACAGAGAGATAAGCACCACTTGATGGATAATTGAAGGAAGCACCGGTATGAATTCACAATTGAATGGGAACACCACGAATTAATGGATAAACATGAGAATGAAGAGATCATAAGCCACCTGAGAGAATACTAGAACAAGGCACCGGAATAATCAAGAGACGAACGATGAGACAACAATTGAGAAGAATTGAGGATGAAAGATGAAAGCTGAGAACGAAGAATCTTCTAAAATGATGGCCTTCGGAGGATCGAGAATGAAAACAATTCAGAAATGCACCGGATAGCATGAAATGAATCACTCATGATTGGAACAAATGAGAGGATACACGAAGCTGAGGTGACAATCTTCACAAGAATGGAACAAGACTGAGAGAAACACTCCTTCGAATTGCAAGCTGAGAATGAAGACGAGAACAACACCACCAAGAATTAATGAGACACTCCGGAATAAAGAAGACTGAAAGGTTGAGACAATATGAGAATTAATCCAAATTGATCTTGAAGAAAGAATATGACTGATGAAAAACATACTTACGTCATAGTTGAAAAGAATTAAGGGCCTACGGAAAAAGATTAAAGAGCCAGGTAAGATCCTGGGAAAACCTGTGGGTTATGGGCCCACTCAAAGAAAATCACCGTTGAAACAATAGCTAGAACGAGAGATATTGCACCGGAATAAGAAAACTAGATGAGGTTGAGAACCTTGAAATAATGAAAGACCCGAAACAAGAAACTCTGAGGTATCTTCAACGCTCCGGATGGAATAGCGATAACTGAATAAACAAGATAGGCTGGAACGAATCTCCAACATAGGAAAGAACTACAAGCACGAAAAGGATATGATGAACACGGACAACTAAATGAAATTCACCGGATAAGAGAGAAAAGAACAGACAGCGGGAGCACCATGAAAAGAAAACTCTTGGATGAAAATTGAATCACTGAGAAAAAGGGTGGGAGGGTGGGAAAAACAAAGACAACTCGGAACAGATGAGACAAACTCCGGTAAAAATTGAGAGAATGATCTGCAACTTTTGAGAGGATTGAATTCACTGAAGAGAAGCACACCGGTTGGAAAGAATTGATACGATGACTCCGGTTGACAAGAAAATGACATGACAAATGAACGAACAAAAGAATATGCATTCTCACATAAAAATATGAGAACACCTCTTGGAAAGATCTGAAATCACCACTTGACATCGAAGCAACTCGAATTACCAAATTCCAACAACACAAGGGGTGCGGTTTATAATTAGCCAGAACAAACTCATGAGAAAGATTTTGTCCGATATTTTCGTGGACAGGATCGCACGGGCATGATTTACACAAGCCATCAAGTGCAAGGCAGTGCACCTGACATACGAAGCCTCCCCGAGTCATAGCAAGCTACAAGGACCCTTTAAGACACAACGTGTACTGCTGTAAGTCGACCGTGAACAAATGAATCCACTAGATGTCGAACCCCAACCTAACATCATTCATTTGTTGGAAGATTGTCCTATAAGCAACTACTTCAATTCCCACCTATGAATTCCCGAAATATCTGGTCATGCAATCTGGTACACGGATACAAGGAGTAATAATCACACAACTCCTATACTAACCCGTCACCTGTATCACATCCGTCAACACACAACCAGAATCTCGGACCTTCATCTACAATAGACCCTCGTGATCACAACGATACAAAGTATGGCAGTACTCCCGAACAATCTGCACCAGTACTGGGGACATCGGGGTTATCTCGCCACTACTCGATTGAAGCAATTACGAACATCCTTCGTTCTGAGATACTAAGAAATCTGAATGATAACGATGTGCTCAAGAATCCCCTGGAGCTCAACTCCCCGGAAGAAAATCAAGTCAGACAGGAGGCACCAAGACAGAACTCCGTCACATCGGCATCATATAGATTCCAAAAATATCCGCGTGATCCTAAAAAAAATTGAGTGGGAAGAGGAGTAGAGTAAATTATTACGTCAAGATTCCTCACCAGAGCATAGAAGAGGAGAAAAAAGAATCCTACTCTTCGATATATAACTAAGACTCAAATAGTTTTTCACTAGACTCGACTCGGCCAAGTTCGATCAATCAAGGGGGCTCCTAGGTCGGTCCTTGCTCTGATACCAACTTGTCACGCCCAAGATGCGACCCTATCCTCAATTTGGCACGAGGGCCTCGTCAGGGATAGAAGCGCATCTCGTCATGGAGCAAGAATGGATATTGTTACAAGTACATGTACTGAAAAGAAGAGATATATAAAGAGTTGGCTTACACTCGCCACAAGCTACATCAGAGTCACATCAGTACAATACATAATCATCAAGAGTAAGAGCAGGGTCCGACTACGGACGAAAACAAACGACAAAATAAGAAACGACGTCCATCCTTGCTATCCCAGGCTGCCGGCCTGGAACCCATCCTAGATCGATGAAGAAGAAGCAACTCCAAAAAAACAATCAACGCGCTCGCGTCACGTAACCTTTACCTGTACCTGCAACTGGTGTTGTAGTAATCTGTGAGCCACAGGGGACTCAGCAATCTCATTTCCAAAGGTATCAAGACTAGCAAAGCTTAATGGGGGAGGTATGGTTAAGTGGTGAGGTTGCAGCAGCGGCTAAGCATATATTTGGTGGCTAAACTTACGAGTACAAGAATAAAGAGGGGAAAGATCTACGCATAGCGGACGTGAACTACAGTTGATTAACGAATGATCCTGAACACCTACCTACGTCAGACATAACCCCACCGTGTCCTCGATCGGAGAAAGAACTCACGAAAGAGACAGTCACGGTTACGCACACCGTTGGCAAGTTTTAATTAAATTAACTTCAAGTTATCTAGAACCAGTGTTAAACAAAGTTTCCACGTTGCCACATAACCACGGGCACAGCTTTCCGAAAAGATTTAACCCTGCAGGGGTGCTCCAACTAGTCCATCACAAATTACCACAAGCCGCATAGAAATCCTCAATCACGAAGCTCGCGATCTCGTCGGATTCCCTAGTGGAAAACCTCAACTCTGAGATTACCCAAAGCATCACCGGAATCCCCATGCACAAGATATCTCGTCAAAGGTAAAACTAGTCCAGCAAGGCCGCCCGGCGTGTCGACGATCCCGATAGGAGCCACGTATCTCGTTCGCAGGACACGACGGATAAGCGACGCGTACAAGTGCCATACCTCGAGTTTCCTCGCGGTGGCCCCGCACAGTGCTCTGTTTTGGACCAACACTCATGAGGAGCACTGGCCCGAGGGGTTGATTAAATTATCCTCGGGGTCCGGAAAGTCCCTATGCAAGTTTATTAGGTGATTATGCAAATGTAGTACCAATGTTGGGCCTTGCCAGACCAGCTTTAATCTAAAACGAATTATCAAGGGGGTCCCCATAACAACCCCGATCGTGTTAGGAGCGCTCATTTATGGAACATAACACCGGTAGCCGGTAACTAAAGGGCCAAAGGTGGAACAAAACACCAGGCTAGAAAGGCCGAGCCTTCCACCTTTTACCAAGTATATAGGTGCATTAAATTAAATAGCATTAAATATGGTGATATAACAACGAACCCATGTTTTCACATGGAAGCATGTGCACCTGCAACTAGCACGCTATCAACAGGGTTAAGCAAGCAGTAACATAGCCAATCGGTGGTTTGCTAGGTCGAACAGGTTGAAGGTAATCATGGCATTGTTGAGAGGCTGATATTTAACAAGTGGTAGGCAACGAGACATAAACGATAGAAGCGGTAAACTAGCATGGCAATGATAGTAATGGTATCTGGGGAAATGATCATCTTGCCTGAGATCCCGCTTGGAAGAAGAATGCCTCCGTGAAGCAGACGAACCGACGTAGCCGAACGGGTCCTCACGTCCGACACGCTTGCGGAACTCTATCGAGACGGAGCAAACCGGAAACACAAATCAACACACGAAATTCACCACACGATGCGCAACACATATGATGCGTGAGCTACTGAATACATGCAAGTCACGGCAGGACAAATCACACAATCGAACACTATACATTAAGTGAAGTTCAATATGCCCGAGTTGCATATTGACGAAACTTCACGTTAATTATTTAGTTCACTCCCGGTTATCTACACGGCAATATTAATGTTGTCAAACATGCAAGAGGTGAAGCGGAAGTTAAACTACCTATCTAGGCATTTTAATTGAGGTTGGAAATGACATATAGCATCTCCGAGACGACCTCACATGTTAATTTACAATTCTGTCCAGATCTGAACTAATGCATTTAGTTAGTTGTTAAACAGCAAAACAAATAGGTTCACGTGATTCTACGCGTCAAGGCAAGCAATCTACACATAGAGAACATCTCCAACGGACTTACGGTTCAAAAGATACAAGCACCGCAAGATATGAGGGCATGAATGCAAAAATGTGTGCAACGGCGGCTTCGAGCACTTCAACACATACAAACAGCAAGAGAAAATGAAACTACACAAGATTCTAAGCAAGTTTCATGTAGGACACGATCAAAACGGAGCTACGGTTCGAAAACTACGAGCAAAACAAGAAGTCACTACAATCTGCCAAAATCAGCCACATAGCACTTTCTACGCCCCACAATTACGGCTACACAACTCCGATAAACTCAAGCTAGGCATGGCACGAAAGAGGGCAAAAAGCGATACTACAAACATCTAACAACAACTAGCATGGCAGCAAGGAGCACTAGGAAAAGAAGACACAAAATGGCATCTCACACACTATTTCAAACTTAGTGAAAATTACACCTCATGAAAGTGCAGTTTTCGATCTGAAGAAATATTGACAGCAGCAAAACCTATAGCTACAGGACTCCAAATGGAATGAAACTTAACAGCATGCTAGAGAAACATAAGGGGTACAACTAACTCCATTGGACCAACCTCAAAAGAGCTACAGATCACAAGATGCAAGCAAGACAAGACAACAACAAAATAATAATAGATTCCAGACTTAGAAATATTTCAGCTCCTCTAAAACAGCACTATTCCTAGCAACTTGAGAGCAAGCAAACAAGACCTAAACATGCATTTCTATTGCAACCAAAAATACCAGGGGCTAAACAAAACATCCAAGATCAACTCTCTAGTTGACAACTCCGTCAAACGACGCACGGCATAAATCCTACAATTAAACAAAAGGGCATCACGGCAAAATGTTGCACGAACTAACTTGCTCAAAAGCTAGAACTAATAGCACAGAAAAATCGATGGGATTTTTCTACCCCGGAAACATATAAAATATGTGGGGTTTGCAACACAAAATAATGCCACACATTAATGCGAGATAAAACCTAGATACGGGAAAATAAACTACCGGCAAATCCCTACACGTAAAAATACAATTGACCGCTCTAAAAAGCATGGAAAAATGGTCCCTAGAACATGGGCATTTCTAAAACGGCATACGGGCAAAACGGTCTAGCGCGAAAAATAAATATGGTGTCTATCCTATTGAAACAGCACACAAGACTAGGCGTTTGGCACGTTAAACTACGTCAAAAGATTATGCAAGTTTCAAATACGTATTCTACGCACGAAACTACCATAAAACCATATATAATTCGCCCCGATCCGATTAACGGTTTAGAAACTACGCCCTTTTGAAAATCAATGCATTTTTCTGAAATTAAATAAATCCGAAACCTAATAAAAAAAGGCTACCGGGCCTAATCTACTAACATTCCGAATCTGGCAGCGGCGCAACATAGCAAATACACGCCTGGGGCGAGGGATAGGGCTTGCGGGGCTCACCTTGCTGGCGGGGGTTGGGCCTTGCAGCTTGGGCCGAGGAGAGGCGAGGTGGAGGGACGCTGGTGCGGGCCGGCTGCGAGGAGGCCGAGCTGGGCCGCTGGGGCGCTCTGGGCCTGGCTCGGGCGCTGGCATGGGGGTGGGCCGAACTGTCCTCGGCCGGCGCGGGGCCCAGCTCGCGAGCAGCTGGTGCGGCGCAGGCGCGCAGCGGGAGAGCGAGGCGCTGGCGCTCGCCGTTCTTCTGCCCGAGCGCGCGAGCCATGGCGGCGGCCGGCGGCTCGATCCGGCAGGGTGGAGGCAGGCGCCTCCGACGGTTGTTGCAGGCGGCCGGTTCCGGGCGGATCCGAGGCGCGGGAGTCTCCCGGCGGGATCTGGCGCGGCGGCGCGCTGCGCGGGGAAGGCGGCAGCGGCTCGGGGAGCCCGGGGCGGCGCGGCCGACGGGGATGGCGCGGCCCGAGGGCGACGGGGCTCCGGCAAGCAGGCGGGGGATGTGTCAGCCGGGCCTGCTGGCGGTGCGGCACTCCGGCGGCCGGCCGGACGGCGCTTGGAGCTCGCTCGGGAGGAGCTGGGGAAGAGGCTCGGCCTCGAGGCGGCGGCGCTGGATCCGGGCCTGGTGTGGGCCTGCTGCGGGCCTCGCGGGCCGGCGGCGGCTGCGGGACAGAGAGTGCTGCGGCTAGGGTTAGGGTTAGGGCGCGGATTTCGAGGAGGAGAGAGGAGGCTGTCCAAAAATTAAGGAGGAGGGGGTATTTATAAAGAAAAGAGGGGCTCGGTTAACCGGAATCGCGTTCCGGATCCAACCGCGGGGTCGGATTCGGACGATTCCAAACGCAGGTATGGGTATGTGACCGTATTGAGGGGATATCCGGAGACGAGAGGGAGAACGGGCGACGTGGCACGAATTTTAAAACACCGACATACGTCCGACGGTAGCCCAAATACGGTGCCGCTACGGTCGACCGTTCGGGTACCAGACGGACTCGGATCGCGACGAAATTCGACAGGCGGCCTAGCCATAACTAATCGCGACCGCGTGCCAAGTTTCACCTCGATCAGAGAAAGTTTTAAACGCACTTTAAAAACAGGGTTACGACGGTGCCGCGGGCGCGTGCGTGTGCGGTCGGGCTCAGAACGGACGACGACGCGAACCGGCAACTAACAACGGATGCAAGTTTTGAAAACTGGCGGCACGGAGATGCCGATGCAATGCAGATGATGCAAATGATGCGATGATGATGCGACAAATGAAAATACCCACACGACGAAAACGGAAAGAAAAGGGAATCTTCTGGAACGTCGGCTTCGCGCTGTCACACTCTTCTCACCGGCAAGTTTGAAATCAAAGTTGAGCTCTTTGATTGCCCAATAAGCTTTATGCTCTAGCTCAAGAGGTAGATGACATGCTTTACCGTACACCATTTTGTACAGAGACATGCCCATGGGATTCTTATAGGCAGTTCTATAAGCCCACAGTGCATCATCGAGCTTCTTAGACCAATTCTTTCTAGACCTGTTGACAGTCTTTTGCAGAATCGGTTTAATCTCTGTGTTGCTTAGCTCTACTTGACCACTTGAATGTGGGTGATAGGGGGAAGCAATTCTATGGTTGACATCGTACTTAGCAAGCATTTTACGGAAAGCACCATGAATGAAATGTGAACCATCGTCGGTCATTGGATATCTAGGGACTCCAAATCTAGGGAAAATAACTTCTTTAAGCATCCTGACAGAGGTGTTGTGATCAGCACTACTAGTGGGGATAGCTTCTACCCACTTAGTGACATAGTCAACAGCAATTAGGATATGAGTATACCCGTTGGATTTTGGAAAAGGTCCCATATAATCAAAGCCCCACACATCAAATGGTTCAATGACAAGTGAATAGTTCATAGGCATTTCCTGACGTTTACCGATATTACCTATTCTTTGACATTCGTCACAAGACAAGACAAACTTACGGGCATCCTTGAAGAGAGTGGGCCAATAGAAACCTGATTGCAATACCTTGTGTGCAGTTCTATCTCCCGCATGGTGTCCTCCGTAGGCCTCGTAGTGACACTTCTGTAGGATCTGTCCCTGTTCATGTTCAGGTACACAACGTCTAATAACACCATCTACTCCTTCCTTATAAAGGTGAGGATCATCCCAAAAGTAATGTCTCAAGTCAAAGAAGAATTTCTTCTTTTGCTGGTACGTGAAACTAGGTGGTATATATTTGGCAACGATATAGTTTGCATAATCAGCATACCACGCTGCACTACGTGAAGTATTGATGGCATTCAATTGCTCATCAGGAAAGCTATCATCAATAGGTTGTGGGTCATCAAGGACGTTGTCCAACCTAGACAAGTTATCTGCTACTGGGTTATCAGCACCCTTTCTATCGACAACGTGCAAATCAAATTCTTGTAGCAAGAGAACCCATCTGATAAGTCTAGGTTTAGTGTCTTTCTTCTCCATGAGGTTCTTAATAGCAGCATGATCAGTGTGAATAGTGACTTTGGAATCAACTATGTAAGACCTGAACTTTTCACATGCAAACACGACTGCTAAAAATTCCTTTTCCGTAGTAGCATAGTTTCTTTGGGCACTGTCTAGAGTTTTACTAGCATAGTGAATAACATTCAACTTCTTATCAACTCTTTGCCCTAGGAAAGCAGCAATAGCATAATCGCTAGCATCACACATGATCTCAAAAGGCAAGTTCCAATCAGGTGGTTGAACAATAGGTGCATTTATCAAAGCCTTCTTAAGTATTTCGAAGGCTTCCTCACAATCATCGTAAAAAAAGGGAATATCCTTTTGCAAGAGATTGGTAAGAGGCCTAGAAATCTTAGAGAAGTCTTTAGTGAACCTTCTATAGAAACCAGCATGACCAAGGAAACTTCTTATACCTTTGATATCTGTGGGGTATGTCATTTTCTCGATTGCATCAACCTTAGCCTTATCAACTTCAATACCTCTTTCAGAAATTTTATGTTAAAAGAGGATGCCTTCATTAACCATAAAGTGGCACTTCTCCCAATTCAAGACAAGATTGGTGTCTTTACATCTCTGCAAGACCCGATCAAGGTTGCTGAGGCAATCATCAAAAGAAGACCCGTAAACGGAGAAGTCAGCCATGAAAACCTCAACAATCTTTTCACAAAAGTCAGGGAACATAGCCATCATACATCTTTGAAAGGTGGCAGGTGCATTACATAAGCCAAAAGGCATACGTATATAAGCAAAGGTACCAAAAGGGAAGGTGAAAGTGGTTTTCTCCTGATCAGATTGTGCAACTGGTATTTGGGAGAAACGAGAATAACCGTCTAGAAAGCAGAAGTGTGTGTGTTTAGATAGTCTTTCTAGCATTTGGTCGATAAAAGGCAAAGGGTAATGATCTTTCCTAGTGGCTTTATTCAATTTTCTAACATCTATCACCATCCTATAGCCAGTAATAATCCTCTGTGGGATCAATTCATCCTTATCATTAGAGAAAACGGTAATGCCTCCCTTCTTAGGAATGCAATGCACCGGACTTACCCAATCACTATGAGCAACAGGATAGATAATACATGCTTCCAAGAGATTTAGTATTTCTTTTCTTACTACCTCTTTCATCTTAGGATTTAATCTCCTTTGATGATCAGCAATTGGTTTGAAGTCAGGATCAGTTTTAATCTTGTGCTGGCATAGAGTGGGACTAATGCCCTTAAGATCATCAAGAGTATATCCAATAGCAGCACGATGCTTCCTCAGAGTTTTTAGTAACTTATTTTCTTCATGCTCCGAGAGGCTAGCACTAATAATAACAGGATATATCTCTTTTTATCAAGATAAGCATACTTAAGAGTATCAGGCAACTGTTTAAGCTCGAACACAGGATCACCCTTTGGTGGGGGCGGATCTCCAAGCAGTTCAACAGGCAGATTATTCTTAAGGATAGGATATTGTTCTAAGACAACTCTATCTATTTCATCCCTTTCATCCATATGCATATCATTTTCATGCTCAAGCAAGTATTTCTCTAAGGGATCAGTAGGAGGCACGACAATAGAAGCTAAGGCAATAGTTTCATCCTTACTAGGCAACTCTTTTTCATGAGGTTGTCTACCAAACTTGGAGAAATTGAACTCATGTGACACACCTTCAAAGCCAACAGTGAAAGTTTGCTTCTCACAGTCAATATGAGCATTGACGGTATTGAGAAAATGTCTGCCAAATATGATGGGACAAAAGCTATCTTGTGCGGTAGCAAGAACGAGGAAATCAGTAGGATACTTCGTTTTACCACACAAGACTTCAACATCCCTAACAATTCCCACATGGCAGATAGTATCTCTATTGGCAAGCTGAATAGTGACATCAATAGGCTCTATCTCAACAGGTGCAATCTCGTCTTTGATTTCATCGTATAAGGATTGAGGTATTGCACTAAAACTAGCACCCACGTCACATAAACCATGATAACAATGATCTCCTATCTTAACAGAGACAACATGCGTGCCAACAACAGGCTTATGTTTGTCTCTAGCGTGAGGTTTAGCAATTCTAGCAGCATCTTCAAAGAAGTGAATATTATGTCCCTCAACATCGTGGGATAGAAGATCTTTGATAATAGCAATGCTAGGTTCAACTCTAATTTGCTCAGGGGGTGTAGGTGTTCTAATGTAGCCTCTAAGTATCACAGTTGAAGCTTTAGAATGATCCTTTATCCTAACAGGGAAAGGTGGTTTCTCAATGTAAGCACTGGGAACAATAGGATCATTATAGGCAATGACTTTCTCTTCACCTAGATTGGGTTTAACTACATTGACTTCTAAAGGAGGATGATATTTAAACCACTTCTCTTTGGGGAGATCAATATAAGTAGCAAAGGATTCGCACAATGAAGCTACTATCTCAGAGTCAAGTCCATACTTAGCGCTAAAGTCACAAAAGGATTTAACAAAGGATTTAACGCAATGAAACGTGAAATTCATACCTGACTCCTTACCTTCTTCAAGCTCCCACTCTTCAGAGTTGTGTTTAATTATCTCCAATAAATTCCATATGAAGTCAATATCTCTCTTCATAAAAGAACCGGTACAAGAAGTGTCAAGCATGGTGCGATCATCATGAGAAAGCCGAGCATAGAAGTTCTGAATGATAATTTCTCTCGAGAGCTCATGCTTGGGGCATGAATATAACATTGATTTAAGCCTCCCCCAAGCTTGAGCGATGCTTTCTCTGTCACGAGGCCAAAAATTATAAATATAATTCCGATCACGATGTACTAAATGCATAGGATAAACCTTCTGATGAAATTCCAATTTCAACCGATTCTAGTCCATGATCGAGTATCATCACATAGCCTATACCATGTCAACGCCTTATCCTTCAAAGATAAAGGAAAGACCCTCTTCTTAACCTCATCCTCGGGCAAACATGCAAGCTTAAATAAACCAAAAACTTCATCTACATAGATTAGATGCAAGTCTGGATGTGATGTTCCATCTCCTGTAAAAGGATTAGGCAGCAGTTTCTCAAGCATACCCGAAGGAAATTCAAAGCAAATATTTTCAGTAGGTGCAGCAGGTTGAGGAGCAACTCTTTGTGCTTCCGTTCAAGGTGAAGATACCCCGAACAAGCCCCTCAAAGGATTAGTTTCCATAGTGACAAGTGACAATAAATTTCAGCACACTATATGAATGTTTCCTTACCAATTTCCACTTACCAAAGGCGCTTCACTCCCCGGCAACGGCGCCAGAAAAGAGTCTTGATGACCCACAAGTATAGGGGATCAATCATAGTCCTTTCTATAAGTAAGAGTGTCGAACCCAACGAGGAGCAGAAGGATCTGACAAGTGGTTTTCAGCAAGGTAAAATCTGCACGCACTGAAATTATCGGTAACAAGTGATTGTGTGGTGAGATGATTCGTAGCAAGCAACAAGTAACAAAAGTAGAAACGGTGCAGCAAGGTGGCCCAATCCCTTTTGTAGCAAGGGACAAGCCTGGACAGTGTCTTATAGGAGGCAAAACGCTCCCGAGGACACACGGGAATTTCTGTCATGCTAGTTTTCATCATGTTCATATGATTTGCGTTCGTTACTTAGATAGTTTGATATGTGGATGGACCGGCGCTTGGGTACTGACCTTACTTGGACAAGCATCCCACTTATGGTTAACCCCTCTCGCAAGAATCCGCAACTACGAAAGAAGAATTAAGACAAAGTCTAACCATAACATTAAACTAGTGGATCCAAATCAGCCCCTTACGAAGCAACGCATAAACTAGGGTTTAATCTTCTGTCACTCTAGCAACCCATAATCTACTTACTACTTCCCAATGCCTTCCTATAGGCCCAAATAATGGTGAAGTGTTATGTAGTCGACGTTCACATAACACCACTAGAGGAAAAAACATACAACACATCAAATTACCGAACGAATACCAAATTCACATGACTACTATTAGCATGACTTATCCCATGTCCTCAGGAACAAAAGTAACTACTCACAAAGAATAATCATATTCATGACCAGAGAGCTAATGAGTAGCATCAAGGATCTGAACATGAACTCTTCCACCAAATAATCCAACTAGCATCAACTACAAAGAGTAATTAACACTACTTGCAACCTTACAAGTACCAATCGGAGTCACGAGACGGAGATTGGTTACAAGAGATGAACTAGGGTTTGGAGATGAGATGGTGCTGATGAAGATGTTGATGGTGATGAGTCCCCTCCGATGAGAGGAGTGTTGGTGATGACGATGGCGACGATTTACCTCTCCGGGAGGGAAGTTTCCCCGGCAGGATCGTCCTGCCGGAGCTCTAGATTGGTTCTGCTCAAGTTCCGCCTCGTGGCGGCGGCGAATCCACGAAAAAGCCTCCTCTTGATTTTTTTCCCGGACGAAACCGTTCATATAGCAGAAGAGGGGGGCCAGTGGGCCAGCAGGCTGCCCACAAGCCCCCTAGGCGCGGTCAGGGGGTGGCCGCACCTAGCAGGCTTGTGCCCACCTGCTGGCAACCCTCTGGCACTTCTTCAGCCTAGTATTTTTTATAAATCCAGAAAAAAATCCTCGTTGATTTTTATGGTGTTTGGAGTTGCGCAGAATAGATATCTCAAACTTGCTCCTTTTACAGGCCAGAATTCCAGCTGCCGGCATTCTCCCTCTTCATGTAAACCTTCCAAAATAAGAGAGAAAAGGCATAAGAATTGTACCGTGAAATGAAATAACATCCCAAGAAGCGATAAATATCAACATGAAAACTTGATGCAAAATGGGCGTATCACTACAGTACCTAAAGGGGTGGTAGTTTGTTTTCTTGTGCTAATGATATCACGAGTTTTTGTTCAAGTTTTGTGTTGTAAAGTTTTCAAGTTTTGGGTGATGTTCTCATGGACAAAGGGATAAAGAGTGGAAAGAGCTCGAGCTTGGGGATGCCCAAGGCATCCCAAGCCAAATTCGAGGACACCAAAAAGCCTAAGCTAGGGGATGCCCCCGGAAGGCATCCCCTCTTTCGTCTTCAATCCATCGGTAACATTACTTGGACCTATATTTTTATTCACCGCATGATATGTGTTTTGCTTGGAGCGTCTTGTATCGTAGGAGTCTTTTTTTGTTGTGTCACAATCATCCTTGCTGCACACCTTTTGAGAGAGACATGCACTCATCATGGATTTGCTAGAATGCTCATCGTGCTTCACTTATATCTTTTGAGCTAGATAATTTTGCTTTGTGTGCTTCACTTAGATCTTTTAGAGCACGGCGGTGCGTGACTTGGTAGTTGGCTTGTGCTATGAAAGTAGTCCCAAAGGTGATAGGTACCCAAAGAGATAACAAAAACCTCCATCTTCATGTGCATTGAGTAGAAAGAAAAGTTTGATTCCTCTCAATTAGTTTTGAGACGTGGATTTGGTAATATTAAGAGTTATGTTAGTAGGGTGTTGTGAATCTAGAAATACTTGTGTTAAAGTTAGTGATTCCCGTAACATGCACGTATGGTGAACCGCTATGTTAGGAAGACGGAGCATAATTCATCTATTGATTGTCATCCTTTGTGTTGCGGTCGGGATCGCGTGATGGTTTACACCTACCAACCCTTCCCCTAGGAGTATGAGTTTAGCACTTTGTTACGATTACTAATAAAAACTTCCGCAACAAGTATGTGAGTTCTTCATGACTAATGTAAGTCCATGGTATAGATGCACTTTCACCTTCCACCATTGCTAGCCTCTCTAGTACCGCGCAATTCTCGCCGGTGCACAAACCCACCATATGCCATCCTCAAAACAGCCACCATACCTACCTACTATGGCATTTTCATAGCCATTCCGAGATATATTGCCATGCAACTCCCACAGTTCCATCTCATGACTTGTGCCATCACTCTCATATTTCCATTTCATTATCGTAAGATAGCTAGCGAGATGATTCAACGTCATACGCCAAGCTAGATCGTTGCACATCCCGGTACACTGCCGGAGGCATTTCCTATAGAGTCATCACCGTTCTCAGCTTTGAGCTGTGAGTAAATAAAAGTATGATGATCGTCATTATTAGAGCATTGTCCCATGTGAGGAAATAAAAAAAAGAGGCCAAAGAGCCCAAATAAAAAAAAGAGGTCAAAGAGCCCAAATAATAAAAAGAGAGAGAAATAGAGAGAAGGGACAATACTACTATCTTTTTCCAAACTTGTGCTTCATAATAGCACCATGTTCTTCATGATTGAGAGCCTCTCGTTTTTTCACCACCATATGCTAGTGGGAATTTTCATTATATAACTTGGCTTGTATATTCCAAGGATGGGCTTCCTCAAATTGCCCTAGGTCTTCGTGAGCAAGCAAGTTGGATGCACACCCACTAGTTCTCCTTTTGAGCTTTCACATACTTATAGCTCTAGTGCATCCTTTGTATGGCTATCCCTACTCATTCACATTGATATCTATTAATGGGCATCTCCATAGTCCTTTAATACGCCGAGTCAATGTGACCATCTCCTCCTTTTTGTCTCACAACCACCACCACACTCTATTCCACCTATAGTGCTATATCCATGGCTCACGCTCATGTATTGCGTGATAGTTGAAAAAGGTTTGAGAAAGTAAGAGTGCGAAAACAATTACTTGGCCAATACCGGGGTTGTGCAAGATTTAAATTAGTTGTGTGGGGATGATGGAGCATAGCCAGACTATATGATTTTGTAGGGATAAGATTCTTTGGCCTTATTATTTCGAAAGTTCATGATTACCTTGCTAGTTTGCTTCAAGTATTATTGTTTTCATGTCAATAGCAAACTATTGTTTTGAATCTTATGGATCTGAACATTCATGTCACATGAAAGAAGTTACAAAGGACAACTATGCTAGGTAGCATTCCACATCAAAAATTCAGTCTTTATCACTTCCCTACTCGAGGACGAGCAGGAGTTAAGCTTGGGGATGCTTGATATGTCTCCAACGTATCTATAATTTTTGATGGTTCCATGCTATTATCTTGTCAAACTTTGGATGTTTTGTATGCCTTTTATATCTTTTTTGAGACTAACTTATTAACACAGTGCCAAGTGCCAGTTCCTGTTTTTCCGTGTTTTTGACCTTTTTAAGAGGAGGATTTTAAACGGTGTCCAAACGGAATAAAACTTCCGAAAAGATTTTTTCCCAGAACAAAAGATACGCGTCAGACTTGAGAACCAAGCCAGGGGCCAGCAGGGGACCCCAGAAGCCCCCTAGGCGCGGCTAGGGGGCCCGCGCCTAGCGGGCTTGTGGGCCCCTTGTGGCACGTCTGCCCTACCTCATTTGTCTACAAATTCAGAAAAATTCTGAAACTGTCGAGGAGATCCACGAAAATATTTTTCCGCCGCTGCAAGCTTCTGTCTTCGCAAGATCCCATCTGGGGCACATTCTGGTGCCCTACCGGAGGGGGGATTCGGATACGAAGGGCTTCTTCATCAACACCATGACCTCTCCGATGATGCGTGAGTAGTTCACCATAGACCTTCGGGTCCATAGCTAGTAGCTAGATGGCTTCTTCTCTCTCTTGGATCTTCAATACAAAGTTCTCCATGATATTCATGGAGATCTATCCAATGTAATCTTATTTTGTGGTGTGTTTCTCGAGATCCGATGAATTATGCATTTATGATCAGATTATCTATGAATCTTATTTGAGTTTCTTCTCATCTCTTATACGCATGATTTCATATCCTTGTAATTCTCTTTGAGTTGTGGGTTTTGTTTGGCCAACTTCATCTATGATTCTTGCAATAGGAGAAGTGCTTGGTTTTGGGTTGATACCGTGTGGTGACCTCACCCAGTGACAAAAGGGGTAGCGAGGCACACATCGTGTTGTTGCCATCAAGGGTAAAAAGATGGGGTTTTCATCATTGGCTTGAGTTTATCCCTCTACATCATGTCTCTTGCTTAAGGCGTTACTCTGTTCGTCACGAACTCAATACACTAGATGCATGCTGGACAGCGGTCGATGTGTGGAGTAATAGTAGTAGATGTGGAAAGTACCGGTGTACTTGTCTCGGACGTGATGCCTATATGTATGATCATTGCCTTAGATATCTTCATGACTTTGCGCGGTTCTATCAATTGCTCGACAGTAATTTGTTCACCCACCGTATTATTTGCTATTTTGAGAGAAGCCTCTAGTGAACACTATGGCCCACGGGTCTACTTCACACCATATTTTCAGCCTTACTCTTTTACTTTGTTGGACTTTCCGCCTTCAGATCTCACTTTGCAATCAATCTTGAAGGGATTGACGACCCCTTTATAGCGTTGGGTGCAAGCTCTTTTGTGTTTGCGCAGGTACTCTGGACTTGACGTGATTCTCCTACTGGATTGATACCTTGGTTCTCAAACTGAGGGAAATACTTAATACTCATGTGCTGCATCGCCCTTTCCTCTTCAAGGAAAAACCAACACAAGCTCAAGAGACGACAGAAGGATTTATGTCGCCGTAGCAGGCGCGTCGGAGCAGTACGCCTCCTCCGCAACGACAGAAGACAGACGTCGTCACCGCTCCGCCGAAAATTACACAAGTAAGAAAGATGTCGCCTCGTCCTTCTCTAAGCGGAAGACAGACTCCGCTGCCGCTCTGGCGGCTAGCAGTGCTGCAATATTAGCAAAACGAAGAAGTAGGAAAACAATTCCCTAGCTCGGCTAACAGAAGAAGCAATCGTGCCCCCTCCCCCGCTCAAGGTGTCTAGTGATATCCTCGTCGCTAATGATTCGGGGTTGCTGCCCGGCACCAATCCTGGTGATTACGTGAACGATTCAGTAATTTTTGAGATAGCTGAGGTAACAAATGAAGAAACATATGAATACGTGCTCGGAAGCCTCTCGTCAAACCTGGTCATCCTCATCTAACATCGAGGATGCACAAATTGCATGAGTGGTACATGAACATCTTCAAGGAGACTAGGAAAGACTTTGTGTATATGAGAGTGAAAAAAGATCACGATTTCATTGGAGCTACAGTGCTGCTTGTTGAATTTGAGGAGTTATTTCAGTTATACAATGAATTGGCCCTCGACAAAGAACTCCTCACTTCCTAGTGTTTGTAAGTATTACTTCTATAGTTAAGTCTCTAGCTCAGCTCGTTCATTGCATGTATCTATAATTATCCTCACTATATATAATATGCAGATTGAAGATCGTCGAATTAAAAAAAGCAGGAATCTTTGACGTTGGGTTCATTAGCCTAGAATCGGTAAATGTATTGTCGGTAAAAATGAAATCAAAGAGACCGAGGTTAAGTTGCTAAAGTCGTTGCTTGCAAATCAAAACAAAAGGGAAATACTCTTTCCTTACAACTTCAAGTGAGTGTTGCTGTCTTCTTTGTATACTCGGTTTTGCTTACTCGAGGTTAAGTAAATGTAAATGGTGAGCTATATATGCGTGCGCAGTTACCACTTCATTCTGGTATCCATTAAGCTTGACGGGGCAAAAGTAATTGTCTTAGACTCGAGACGTAAAGATCCCGAGGATTATGCGGACATGACTGCAATGCTCAAGAAGTAAGTTCACTCAATACCAGGACCATACCGGCATGCAACTTTATTTAATTTCCTGATATCAAGTAATCATTTTCTTTGCCTGGGAGGGTTTGGAAGAAGTTCACGAATAAGGTTCACGGTATACCCAAAGAGTTGCAACTTACGCACCCCGAGTAAGTAGTACTAGCTAGTTCCGCGCATCTCTAATTGATTCAAATTTTCATCAATATATCATTACCATGCTTGATTATCAGTTTGATTGAACTCTATATATTCTCGTAAAGTGCTTGTACCAGGTAGTTGGGACTGAAAAAAGTGCATACTACGTATGCGAGTTCATTCGCCTCTTGACCTCTGGGCGGGGCATCTGTGACGAAGAATTTGAAGTACGTAAACAATATTCACAATTTTATTTTATATATTACCATCAATTGTGTTGAGTTTTATTCGTATATATGCATGTATTGACCCCCTTCTTTCAATTAGATCTGGAAGAAGCGGGATGAACCCCTATCAGACGATGGCATACGAGCAATTCAAGAGGAGTTGGCGGGATTCTTTCTTGACCACATCATACCTAAAGACGGAGAATACCATGTGAGCTATTTGTGATTGGATCTTAGGTAGATGATGTTAGGCATTGTAAAAGATGTGAAGTATTGTAAATGGTTTCCTTCATTTTCTTATTAGCTAGCGTCATGTTCTCTCTATATGTATAGTACCTAGCGTCGAGCAAGCATGGAGAAAGAGAGGACACTTATCTCTATTAGCTAGCTAACACAATATCAAAGCACTAAATTAACCCTCCAACCCCCCCCCCCCCCCCCCCCCGCGTTCAAAAAAAAACCCAGCTCCGGCCAGATGCTCACGCGTGGATGGCATGTTGTCCCGGTTGGTGTGACCAACCGGGACTAAAGGCCCTCCTGCCCGGGCTCCCCGCAGCAGCCACGTGGAGACCATTCGGTTCCGGTTCATAAGCGACCCGGGACTAAAGGTTTTGGGCTTTAGTCCCGACCATTTAGTCCCGATTCAAGAACCGGGGCTAATGGGCCTCTAGAAACGGCACAAATGGGCCATTTTCTACTAGTGAAGGCGTCCTGATCTACCTCTATAGATCTTGATGCCTAATATGTAAACTACTTGACTAAGGTCTTTCATTGAAAAACTCTTGTTCAAATGTCCAATCAATCATATGTCATCCACATATAGTATTAGAAACGATATAGATCTCCCACTCACTTTCTTGAAAATACGAGCTTCTCCATAAACTTGTATAAATCCAAAAGCTTTGATGACCTCATCAAAGCAAAGATTCCAACTCTGAGATGCTTGCACCAGTCCATAAATGTTTCGCTGGATCTTGCATACCTTGTTAGCATCCTTAGGACTGACACAACCTTCGGGTTGTATCATATACAACTCTTCCTTAAGGAAACCACTAAGGAATGTAGTTTGGACGTCCATCTGACAGATTTCATAATCGAAAAATGTAACAATTGCTAAACAATCCTAACAGACTTTAGCATCTGAAAGGATTGATATGGTTGACTAGAGGGGGGAGGGGTGAATAGGCAACTAACAATTTTTAAGCTTTTCTTAAACAAATTAAGTTTAGAAAAAATAGGTTGTCTAGATATGCAACTAAGTGAGCAACCTATATGATGATAGAAACAGGAATAACAAGTAAATAACGAAAACAAGTAAAGTAAGAAGTAACCACAAGTGGAACCGATGAAGACGAGGATGTGTTTCCGAAGTTCCTTCCTTTTGAGGGGCAGTACGCCTCCGTTGGAGCGGTGTGGAGGCATAATGCTCCCCAAGAGGCCACTAAGGCCACCATATTCTCCTCACGCCCTCACACAGTGCGACATGTCATGGTTCCACTATTGGTTCCCTTGAAGGCAACGACCGAACCTTTACAAACAAGGTTGGGGCAATCTCCACAACTAAATTGGAGGCTCCCAACGAGATCATGAAGCTTCACCACAATGGAATATGGCTTCGAGATGACCTTTTTCATCTAGGGTGCTCAAACACCCAAGAGTAACAAGATCCGCGAGGGATTAATGGGGGAAACAACTTTTCTCTTAGTGGAAGTATGGACCAAGGCCTTCTCATCCAAACCCTAGAGCATTGCTACGACAACAGACAACAGCGCCAGAAATTGGCACGTTGACGGAGACTTGGCTTGCGTTGGTTTTTCCCTTGAAGAGGAAAGGGTGATGCAGCACAGGAGCAGTAAGTATTTCCCTCAGTTTGAGAACCAAGGTATCAATCCAGTAGGAGAATCGTGTCAAGTCCAGAGTACCTGCACAAACACAAAAGAGCTTGCACCCAACGCTATAAAGGGGTTGTCAATCCCTTCAAGATTGATTGCAAAGTGAGATCTGAAGGCGGAAAGTGCAACAAAGTAAAAGAGTAAGGCTGAAAATATGGTGTGAAGTAGACCCGTGGGCCATAGTGTTCACTAGAGGCTTCTCTCAAAATAGCAAATAATACGGTGGGTGAACAAATTACTGTCGAGCAATTGATAGAACCGCGCAATTTTTTCTAGGATTTTAGGGAATATATAGGTGAAGGAGCTAGGGCAGGGGAGGCCCAGGGAGCCCACAAGCCTGGGAGGCGCGGGGCCCCTGGCCGCGCCATGAGGGCTTGTGGGATCCCTGATGACCCTCTGCCTTTGTTCTCAAGTCTCCCGATCGTCTTCTGTTTCGGAAAAATCTTTTCGGAAGTTTTATTCCATTTGGACTCCGTTTAAAATCCTCCTCTGAAAAGGGTCAAAAACATGGAAAAAACAGGAACTCGCACTTGGCACTGAGTTAATAAGTTAGTCCCAAAAAAGATATAAAAGGCATACAAAACATCCAAAGTTTGACAAGATAATTGCATGAAACCATCAAAAATTATAGATACGTTGGAGACGTATCAAGCATCCCCAAGCTTAACTCTTGCTCGTCCTCGAGTAGGGAAGTGATAAAGACTGAATTTTTGATGTGGAATGCTACCTAGCATAGTTGTCCTTTGTAACTTCTTTCATGTGACATGAATGTTCAGATTCGTAAGATTCAAAACAATAGTTTGCTATTGACATGAAAACAATAATACTTCAAGCAAACTAGCAAGGTAATCATGAACTTTCGAAATAACAAGGGCAAAGAAAGTTATCCCTACAAAATCATATAGTCTGGCTATGCTCCATCATCCCCACACAACTAATTTAAATCATGCACAACCCCGGTACTAGCCAAGTAATTGTTTTTGCACTCTTACTTTCTCAAAGCTTTTACAACTATCACGCAATACATGAGAGTGAGCCATGGATATAGCACTATAGGTGGAATAGAGTGTGGTGGTGGTTGTGAGACAAAAAGGAGGAGATGGTCACATTGACTCGGCGTATCAAAGGGTTATGGAGATACCCATTAATAGATATCAATGCAAATGAGTAGGGATTGCCATACAAAGGATGCACTAGAGCTATAAGTATGTGAAAGCTCAAAAGGAGAAGTAGTGGGTGTGCATCCAACTTGCTTGCTCAGGAAGACCTAGGGCAATTTGAGGAAGCCCACCATTGGAATATACAAGCCAAGTTATATAATAAAGATTCCCACTAGCATATGGTGGTGACGAAACGAGAGGCTCTCAATCATGAAGAACATGGTGCTATTATGAAGCACACGTGTTGAAAAAGATAGTAGTGTTGTCCCTTCTCTCTTTTTCTCTCTCTTTTTTGTTTGGGCTCTTTGGCCTCTTTCCATGTCTTTTTTTTATTATGGCCAACTTTGCCCTCTTTTTTTATTTCCTCACATGGGACAATGCTCTAATAATGATGATCATCACACTTTTATTTACTCACAGCTCAAAGCTTAGAACGATGATGACTCTATAGAAAATGCCTCCGGCAGTGTACCGGGATGTGCAACGATCTATCTTGGCGTATGACATTGAAACATCTCGCTAGCTATCTTACGATCATGCAATGGCAATATGAGAGTGACGGCACAAGTCATGAGACAGAACGGTGGGAGTTGCATTGCAATATATCTTGGAATGGCTATGAAAATGCCATAGTAGGTAGTTATGGTGGCTATTTTGAGGAAGGCATATGGTGGGTTTGTGCATCGACGAAAATTGTGCGGTACTAGAGAGGCTAGGAATGGTGGATGGTGAAAGTGCATCTATACCATGGAATCACATTAGTCATCAAGAACTCACATACTTGTTGCGAAAGTTTTTATTAGTAATTGAAACAAAGTGCTAAGCGCATACTCCTAGGGGAAGGGTTGGTAGGTGTTAACCATCGCGCGATCCCGACCACAACACAAAGGATGACAATCAATGGATCAATTATGCTCCGACTTCCTAACATAGCGGTTCACCATACGTGCATGTTACGGGAATCACTAACTTCAACACAAGTATTTCCAGATTCACAACACCCTACTAACATAACTCTTAATATTATCAAATCCACGTCTCAAAACTAATTGAGAGGAATAAAAACTTCTCTTTCTACTCAATGCACATGAAGATGGAGGTTTTTGTATCCTCTTTGGGTACCTATCACCTTTGGGACTACTTTCATAGCACAAACCAACTACCAAGTCACGCACCGCCGTGCTCTAAAAGATCTAAGGGAAGCACATAGAGCAAAATGGTCTAGCTCAAAAGATATAAGTGAAGCACGATGAGCAACAACAACAACCAAGCCTTTCAGTCCCAAACAAGTTGGGGTAGGGTAGAGATGGAACCCATAAGATCTCGAAGCCAAGTCATGGCTCTGGAACGTGGATAGCTAACTTCCACGAACCCCTGTCCATGGCTAAGTCTTTGTCGATATTCCAAACCTTCAGGTCTCTCTTAACGGACTCCTCCCATGTCAAGTTTGGTCTACCATGACCCCTCTTAACATTCTCAGCTCGCTTTATCCGTCCGCTATGCACCGGCGCTTCCGGTGGCCTCCGTTGAATATGTCCAAACCATCTGAGACGATGCTGGACCAGCTTCTCTTCAATCGGTGCTACCCCAAGTCTCTCTCGTATATCGTCATTTTATACCCGATCCTTCCTTGTGTGGCCACATATCCATCTCAACATGCGCATCTCTGCTACACCTAACTGTTGGATATGTCGTCTCTTGGTTGGCCAACACTCCGCGCCATACAACATCGCAGGTCAGATAGTTGTCCTATAAAACCTGCCTTTTAGCTTTTGTGGCAGTCTCTTGTCACAGAGTACGCGAGAAGCTTGGCGCCACTTCATCCATCCAGCCTTGATTCGGTGGCCCACGTCTTCATAGATATCGCCATCCTTCTGCAACATGGACCCCAAATATCGAAACGTGTCTCTCTCCGGTACCACCTGCCCACCAAGGCTAACCTCTCCATCCTCGTGCCTAGTAGCACTAAAACTGCACCTCATGTATTCAGTTTTAGTTCTACTAAGCCTAAAACCTTTCGATTCTAGAGTCCACCTCCATAACTCTAACTTTCTATTAACCCCCGTTCGGCTATCATCGACTAGCACCACATCATCCGCAAAGAGCATACACCATGGGATATCTCCTTGTATATCCCTTGTGACCTCATCCATCACCAAATCAAAAAGATAAGGGCTCAAAGCTGACCCTTGGTGTAGCCCTATTCTAATCGGAAAGTCATCGGTGTCGTCATCACTTGTTCGAACACTTGTCACAACATTATCATACATATCCTTGATGAGGGTAATGTACTTTACTGGGACTTTGTGTTTCTCCAAGGCTCACCACATGACATTCCGAGGTATCTTATCATAGGCCTTCTCCAAATCAATGAACACCATATGAAGGTCCTTCTTTTGCTCCCTGTATCTCTCCATCAGCTATCGTACCAAGAAGATGGCTTCCATGGTAGACCTCCCAGGCATGAAACTAAATTGGTTTTTGGTCACGCTTGTCAACCTTCTTAAGCGGTGTTCAATGACTCTCTCCCATAGCTTCATAGTATGGCTCATCAGCTTGATTCCGCGGTAATTAGTACAACTTTGAAAATCCCCCTTGTTCTTAAAGATTGGTACTAAAATACTCCGCCTCCATTCTTCGGGCATCTTGTTTGACCGAAAAATGAGGTTAAAAAGCTTAGTTAGCCATACTATCGCTATGTCTCCAAGGCCTCTCCACACCTCGATGGGGATACCATCAGGACCCATCGCCTTGCCTACTTTCATCCTTTTTAACGCCTCCTTAACCTCACACTCCTGGATACGTCGCACAAAGCACATGCTGGTATCATCAAAGGAGTCGTCTAGCTCAATGGTAGAGCTGTCAACCTCTCCATTGTAAAGGTTGTCAAAGTACTCCCGCCATCTACGCTTGATCGCCTCATCCTTCACAAGAAGCTGATCATCTCCGCTCTTGATGCATTTGACTTCGCCGACATCCCTCGTCTTCCTCTCCCTAATCTTGGCCAACTTATAGATGTCCCTTTCGCCTTCCTTAGTGTTTAAACATTGGTAGAGGTCCTCATACACCCGACCACTCTCTTCACTCACCGCCCGCTTTGCAGCCTTCTTCGCTACCTTATACTTCTCCATGTTAGCTGCACTCCTGTCCAGATATAGGCATCTAAAACAGTCCTTCTTCTCCCTAATAACCTTCTGGACCTCATCGTTCCACCACCAGGTGTCCTTAGCTTCCCTTCTACTTCCCTTGGTCACCCCAAACTCCTCTACAGCGACCTTCCGCAAGAAGGTCGCCATACTCGTCCACATCAAGTTTGCATCGCCTCCTTCCTCCCAAGGGCCCTCCTTAATGACCCTCTCCCTGAAAGCCTCGGATGCCTCCCCCTTGAGCTTCCACCACTTCGTTCTAGCGACTTTGGCGCGCTTATCCCGTTGGACACGAATCCTAAAGCGGAAGTCAGCAACCACAAGCTTATGTTGAGGGACAACACTTGTTGGAAATATGCCCTAGAGGCAATAATAAATTAGTTATTATTATATTTCTTAGTTCATGATAATCGTTTATTATCCATGCTATAATTGTATTGATTGGAAACACAATACTTGTGTAGATACATAGACAAAACATTGTGCCTAGTAAGCCTCTAGTTGTCTAGCTCGTTGATCAAAGATGGTCAAGGTTTCCTGGCCATAGGCAAGTGTTGTCACTTGATAACGGGATCACATCATTAGGAGAATCATGTGATGGACTAGACCCAAACTAATAGACGTAGCATGTTGATCGTGTCATTTTGTTGCTACTGTTTTCTGCGTGTCAAGTATTTGTTCCTATGACCATGAGATCATATAACTCACGGACACCGGAGGAATGCTTTGTGTGTATCAAACATCGCAACATAACTGGGTGACTATAAAGATGATCTACAGGTATCTCCGAAGGTGTTCGTTGAGTTAGTATGGATCGAGACTGGGATTTGTCACTCTGTGTGACGGAGAGGTATCTCGGGGCCCACTCGGTAATACAACATCACACACAAGCCTTGAAAGCAATGTGACTTAGTGTAAGTTACGGGATATTGTCTTACGGAACGAGTAAAGAGACTTGCCGGTAAACGAGATTGAAATAGGTATACGGATACTGACGATCGAATCTCGGGCAAGTAACATACCGAAGGACAAAAGGAATGACATACGGGATTATATGAATCCTTGGCACTGAGGTCCAAACGATAAGATCTTCGTAGAATATGTAGGATCCAATATGGGCATCCAGGTCCCGCTATTGGATATTGACCGAGGAGTCTCTCGGGTCATGTCTACATAGTTCTCGAACCCGCAGGGTCTGCACATTTAAGGTTCGACGTTGTTTTATGCGTATTTGAGTTATATGGTTGGTTACCGAATGTTGTTCGGAGTCCCGGATGAGATCACGGACGTCACGAGGGTTTCCGGAATGGTCCGGAAATGAAGATTCATATATAGGATGACCTCATTTGATTACCGGAAGGTTTTCGGAGTTACCGGGAATGTACCGGGAATGACGAATGGGTTCCGGGTGTTCACCGGGGGGGCAACCCACCCCGGGGAAGCCCATAGGCATTGGGGGTGCCGCACCAGCCCTTAGTGGGCTGGTGGGATAGCCCAAAAGAGCCCTATGCGCATTGGAAGAAAAATCAAAGAGAAAAGAAAAAAAGGAGGAGGTGGGAAAGGGAAGAAGGACTCCACCTTCCAAACCAAGTAGGACTCGGTTTGGGGGGGGAGACCTTCCCCCCTTGGCTCGCCCGACCCCTTGGGAGTCCTTGGACACCAAGGAAAGGCTCCCCCCTCTCCCTCCTATATATAGTGGGGTTTTAGGGCTGATTTGAGACAACTTTGGCACGGCAGCCCGACCACATATCTCCACGGTTTTACCTCTCGATCGCGTTTCTGCGGAGCTCGGGCGGAGCCCTGCTGAGACAAGATCATCACCAACCTCCGGAGCGTCTTCATGCTGCCGGAGAACTCTTCTACCTCTCCGTCTCTCTTGCTGGATCAAGAAGGCCGAGATCATCGTCGAGTTGTACGTGTGCTGAACGCGGAGGTGCCGTCCGTTCGGCACTAGATCGTGGGACTGATCGCGGGATAGTTCGCGGGGCGGATCGAGGGACGTGAGGACATTCCACTACATCAACCGCGTTCACTAACGCTTCTGTTGTACGGTCTACAAGGGTACATAGATCACACATCCCCTCTCGTAGATGGACATCACCATGATAGGTTTTCGTGCGCGTAGGAAATTTTTTGTTTCCCATGCGACGTTCCCCAACAGTGGCATCATGAGCTAGGTTCATGCGTAGATGTCTTCTCGAGTAGAACACAAAAGTTTTTTGTGGGCGGTGATGTGCGTTTTGCTGCACTCCTTAGTCTTTTCTTGATTCCGCGGTATTGTTGGATCGAAGCGGCTCGGACCGACATTACTCGTACGCTTACGAGAGACTGGTTTCATCGCTACGAGTAACTCCGTTGCTCAAAGATGAGTGGCGGGTGTCAGTTTCTCCAACTTTAGTTGAATCGGAAATGACCGAGGAGGTCCTTGGATGAGGTTAAATAGCAACTCATATATCTCCGTTGTGGTGTTTGCGTAAGTAAGATGCGATCCTACTAGATACCCATGGTCACCACGTAAAACATGCAACAACAAAATTAGAGGACGTCTAACTTGTTTTTGCAGGGTATGCTTGTGATGTGATATGACCAACGATGTGATGTGATATATTGGACGTATGAGATGATCATGTTTTAATAGATAATATCGACTTGCACGTCGATGGTACGGCAACCGGCAGGAGCCATAGGGTTGTCTTTATAACTAACGTTTGTGCTTGCAGATGCATTTACTATTTTTCTAGGATGTAGCTTTAGTAGTAATAGCATGAGTAGCACGACAACCCCGATGGCGACACGTTGATGGAGATCATGGTGTGGCGCCGGTGACAAGAAGATCGTGCCGGTGCTTTGGTGATGGAGATCAAGGAGCACGTGATGATGGCCATATCATGTCACTTATGAATTGCATGTGATGTTAATCCTTTTATGCACCTTATTTTGCTTAGAACGACGGTAGCATTATGAGGTGATCTCTCACTAAAATTTCAAGACAAAATTTTGTTCTCCCCGACTATGCACCGTTGCTACAGTTCGTCGTTTCGAGACACCATGTGATGATCGGGTGTGATAGACTCAACGTTCACATACAACGGGTGCAAAACAGTTGCGCACGCGGAACACTCGGGTTAAGCTTGACGAGCCTAGCATGTGCAGACATGGCCTCGGAACACATGAGACCGAAAGGTCGATCATGAATCATATAGATGATATGATTAGCATGGGGATGCTTACCACTGAAACTATGCTCAACTCACGTGATGATCGGACTTGAGCTAGTGTAAATGGATCATGAACCACTCAAATGACTAGAGAGATGTACTTTTTGAGTGGGAGTTCTTAAGTAATATGATTAATTGACCTAATTGTCATGAACATAGTCTAATGGTCTTTGCAAATTACGATGTCGCTTGCGCTATAGCTCTACTGTTTCTATATGTTCCTAGAGAAAATTTAGTTGAAAGTTGATAGTAGCAAACTTTGCAGACTAAGTCTATAAAACCGAGGATTGTCCTCGTTGCTGCGCAGAAGGCTTATGTCCTTAATGCACCACTCGGTGTGCTGCACCTCGAGTGTCGTCTGTGGATGCTGTGAACATCCGACATACACGTTTCTGGTGACTACACGATAGTTCAGTACAAAGTACTTAATGGCTTAGAAGCAAGGCGTCGAAAACGTTTTGAAACGTCGCGGAACATAAGTGATGTTCTAAAGATATGAAATTGTGATTTCATGCGTGTGCCCTTGTTAAGAGGTACAAGACCTCCGACAAGATTCTTTGTCCACAAAGTAAAGGAGAAAAGCTCAATCGTTGAGCGAGTGCTCAGATTGTCTGAGTACGACAATCGCTTGAATCAAGTGGGAGTTAATCTTCCAGATGAGATAGTGATGGTTCTCCAAAGTCGCTGCCACCAAGCTGTGAAAGCTTCATGATGAACTATAACATATCAAGGATAGATACAATGATCCTTGAGCGATTCGCGATGTTTGACACTGCGAAAGTAGAAATCAAGAAGGAGCATCAATAGTTGATGGTTAGTAAAACCACTAAGTTTCAAGAAAGGCAAGGGCTAGAAGGGATACTTCGTGAAACGGCAAAACAGTTGCTGCACTAATGAAGAGACCCAAGATTAAACCCAAACCCGAGACTAAGTGCTTCTGTAATGAGGGGAACAGTCACTGAGGCGGAGCAACTCTAGATACTTGGTAGATAAGAAGACTGGCAAAAGTCGAAAGAAGTATATTTGATATAAATGATGTTGATGTGTACTTTACTAGTACTCCTAGTAGCACGAGGGTATTGGATACCGGTTCGGTTGCTAAGTGATTAGTAAACACGAAATGAAAGCTACGAAATAAACGGAGACTACCTAAAGGCGAGGTGACGATACGTGTTGGAAGTGTTTCCAAGGTTGATATGATCAAACGTCGCACGCTCCCTCTACCATTGGGATTGGTGTTAAACCTAAATAATTGTTATTTGGTGCTTGCGTTAAACATGAACATGATTGGATCGTGTTTATTGCAATACGATTGTTCACTTAAAGAGATTAATGGTTACTCTATTTGCTTGAATAATCACCTTCAATGGTTTATTGAATCTCGATCGTAGTGTTACACATGTTCATGATATTGGTGCCAAAAGATACGAGGTAATGATGATAGTACCACTTACTTGTGGCACTGCCGCTTGAGTCATGTTGTTATAAATTGCACGAAGAGGCTCCATGTTGATGGATCTTTGTACTCACTTGATTTTGAATCACTAGTGACATGCAAATCGTACCACATGAGCAAGGCCTTGTTTTCAATGAGATAAAATAAGATAGTAACTTGTTGGAAGTGATACATTTTGATGTATGCAGTCCAATGGGTGCTGAGGCACGCAGTGGATATCATTATGTTCTTACTTCAATGACGATTTGAGTAGATACTAGAGTATTTACTTAATGAATCACAAGTCTGAAATATTGAAAAGTTCAATTTTGTTTCTGAGTGAAGTTCGTCGTAACGAGAGGATAAAGTGTCTACGCTATGATCATAGAAATGAATATCTGAGTTACGAGTTTTGGTACGCAGCTAAGACAATGTGGAAATTGTTTCGCAGTTCATGCCACCTGGAACATCATAGTGTGATGATGTGTCTGAACGTCATAGCCATGCACTATTTGGTATGGTGCATGCTGTGATGTCTCTTATCGAATTACCACTATCGTTTATGGGTTATGCATTAGAGACAACCGCATTCACTTTAAATAGGGCACCGCATATTTCCGTTGAGATGACACAGTATAGACTGAGGTTTAGAGAAATCTAAACTGTCGTTTCTTGAAAGTTTGGGACTTCGACAGTTATGTGAAAAAGTTTCAGCCTGATAAGCTCGAACCCAAAGCGGATAAATGCATCTTCATAGGATATCCAAAACAGTTGGGTACATCTCCTATCTCAGATCCGGAAGCAAAGTGTTTGTTTCTAGAAACGGATCCTTTCTCGAGGAAAGGTTTCTCTCGAAAGAATTGAGTGGGAGGGTAGTAGAACCTGATGAGGTTATTGAACCATCACTTCAACCAGTGTGTAGCAGGGCGCAGGAAGTTGTTCCTGTGGCGCCTACACCAATTGAAGTGGAAGCTGATGATGGTGATCATCGAGCATCGGATCAAGTTACTACAAGCCTCGTAGGTTGACAAGGTCGCGTACTACTGTAGAGTGGTACGGTAACCCTGTCTTGGAGGTCATGTTGTTGAGCAACAATGAACTTACGAGTTATGAAGAAAGCAATGGTGGGCCCGGGTTCCGACAAATGGCTGGAAGCCATGAAATCCGAAAGAGGATCCATGTATGAAAACAAAGTGTAGACTTTGGAAGAACTACTTGATGGTCAGAGGACTATTGAGTAAAGATGGATCTTTAAAAGGAAGACAGACGATGATGGTGATAAGTCACTATTAAGAAAAGCTCGACTTGTCGCAAAGATGTTTCCGACAAGATCAAACAGTTGACTATGATGAGACTTTCTCACTCGTAGCGATGCTAAAAGTCTGTTAGAATTATGTTAGTAGTTGCTGCATTATTTATGAAATATTGCACGTAGGATGTCAAAACATTATTTCCTCGACGTTTCCTTGAGCAAACATTGTACGTGATACAACCAGAAGGTTTTGTCGATCCTAAAGATACTAGCAAGTATGCAAGCTCCAGTAATCCTTCAATGGACTGGTGCAAGCATCTCGGAGTTGGAATATACACTTTGATGAGATGATCAAAGATTTTGGGTTTGTACAAGGTTTATGAGAAACTTGTATTTCCAAAGAAGTGAGTGGGAGCACTATAGAATTTCTGATAAGTATATGTGGTAGACATATTGTTGATCAGAAGTAATGTAGAATTTCTGTAAAGCATATAAGGTTGTTTGAAAGGAGTTTTCAAAGGAATACCTGGATTGCGCTACTTGAACGTTGAGCATCAAAGATCTATGGAGATAGATCAAAAGAGCTTAATGAAAGTTTCAATAAGATGCATGCCTTGACAAGTTTTTGAAGGAGTTCAAAATAGATCAGCAAAGAAGGAGTTCTTGGTTGCGTTGTAAGGTGTAAATTTGAGTAAGACTCAAAACCCGACCACGGCAGAATAAAGAGAATAGACGAAGGTCATCTTCTATGCCTTAGCCGTAGAATCTAAAGTATGGCATGCTGTGTACCGCACCTGATGTGTGCCTTGACTCAAAGTCTGTTGAGAGGTACAGAGAGTGATCCATGATTAATCACTAGCAGCGGTCAAAATTTATCCTTAGTAACTAATGGACTAAGGATTTTTTCTCGATTATGGAGGTGGTTAAAGAGTTCGTCGTAAAGGGTTACGTCGATGCAAGCTTTGACACTAATTCGAATAACTATGAGTAGCGAAACGGATTCGTATAGTAGAGTAGATATTTGGAGCATTTCCGAATAGCACGTAGTAGCAGCATCTATAAGATGACATAAAGATTTGTAAAGAACGCACGGATCTGAAAGTTTCAGAACCATTGACTAAAACCTCTCTCACGAGCAAGACGTGATCAGACCCCATAACTATATGGGTGTTGGATTCGTTGGAATCACATGGTGATGTGAACTAGATTATTGACTCTAGTGCAAGTGGGAGACTGTTGGAAATATGCCCTAGAGGCAATAATAAATTAGTTATTATTATATTTCTTAGTTCATGATAATCGTTTATTATCCATGCTATAATTGTATTGATTGGAAACACAATACTTGTGTGGATACATAGACAAAACACTATCCCTAGTAAGCCTCTACAGGTCAAAGATGGTCAAGGTTTCCTGGCCATAGGCAAGTGTTGTCACTTGATAACGGGATCACATCATTAGGAGAATCATGTGATGGACTAGACCCAAACTAATAGACGTAGCATGTTGATCGTGTCATTTTGTTGCTACTGTTTTCTACGTGTCAAGTATTTGTTCCTATGACCATGAGATCATATAACTCACGGACACCGGAGGAATGCTTTGTGTGTATCAAACGTCGCAACGTAACTGGGTGACTATAAAGATGCTCTACAGGTATCTCCGAAGGTGTTCGTTGAGTTAGTATGGATCGAGACTGGGATTTCTCACTCCGTGTGACGGAGAGGTATCTCGGGGCCCACTCGGTAATACAACATCACACACAATCCTTGCAAGAAATGTGACTTAGTGTAAGTTACGGGATCTTGTATTACGGAATGAGTAAAGAGACTTGCCGGTAAACGAGATTGAAATAGGTATACGGATACTGACGATCGAATCTCGGGCAAGTAACATACCGAAGGACAAAAGGAATGACATACGGGATTATATGAATCCTTGGCACTGAGGTTCAAACGATAAGATCTTCGTAGAATATGTAGAATCCAATATGGGCATCCAGGTCCCGCTATTGGATATTGACCGAGGAGTCTCTCGGGTCATGTCTACATAGTTCTCGAACCCGCAGGGTTTGCACACTTAAGGTTCGACGTTGTTTTATGCGTATTTGAGTTATATGGCTGGTTACCGAATGTTGTTAGGAGTCCCGGATGAGATCACGGACGTCACGAGGGTTTCCGGAATGGTCCGGAAATGAAAATTGATATATAGGATGACCTCATTTGACTACCGGAAGGTTTTCGGAGTTACCGGGAATGTACCGGGAATGACGAATGGGTTCCGGGATTCACCGGGGGGGCAACCCACCCTGGGGAAGCCCATAGGCATTGGGGGTGCCGCACCAGCCCTTAGTGGGCTGGTGGGACAGCCCAAAAGAGCCCTATGCGCATTGGAAGAAAAATCAAAGAGAAAAGAAAAAAAAGGAGGAGGTGGGAAAGGGAAGAAGGACTCCACCTTCCAAACCAAGTAGGACTCGGTTTGGGGGGGAGACCTTCCCCCCTTGGCTCCGCCGACCCCTTGGGAGTCCTTGGACCCCAAGGCAAGGCTCCCCCTCTCCCTCCTATATATAGTGGGGTTTTAGGGCTGATTTGAGACAACTTTGCCACGGCAGCCCGACCACATATCTCCACGGTTTTACCGCTAGATCGCGTTTCTGCGGAGCTCGGGCGGAGCCCTGCTGAGACAAGATCATCACCAACCTCCGGAGCGCCGTCACGCTGCCGGAGAACTCTTCTACCTCTACGTCTCTCTTGCTGGATCAAGAAGGCCGAGATCATCGTCGAGCTGTACGTGTGCTGAACGCGGAGGTGCCGTCCGTTCAGCACTAGATCGTGGGACTGATCGCGGGATAGTTCACGGGGCGGATCGAGGGACGTGAGGACGTTCCACTACATCAACCGCGTTCACTAACGCTTCTGCTGTACGGTCTACAAGGGTACGTAGATCACACATCCCCTCTCGTAAATGGACATCACCATGATAGGTCTTCGTGCGCGTAGGAAATTTTTTGTTTCCCATGCGACGTTCCCCAACAACACTCTCTCCAGGTATCGCTTTACAATCAATGCAAGCGTGTCTGTCTTCTCTTCTAGAGAGGACAAAATCAATCTGGCTAGAGTGTAGACCACTACTGAACATCACTAGATGGGATTCTCTCTTCCTAAAGAGGGTGTTAGCTACAACCATGTCGTAGGCTAGAGCGAAGCTCAGGACATCTTCTCCTTCTTGGTTCCTGATGCCATAGCCAAAGCCCCCATGCACACCTTCAAAACCTATGTTAGATGTACCCACATGGCCATTGAGGTCTCCTCCTATGAAGAGCTTCTCACCAATAGGGACCCTCCTAACCAAGTCCTCCAGGCCTTCCCAGAACTCCCTCTTGGTGCTCTCATTGTGGCCTACTTGCGGGGCATACGCGCTGATAACATTGAGGACTAAGTCCCCAACTACCAGCTTGACAAGGATCATCCGGTCCCCTTGCCTCTTAACATCCACAACTCCATCCCTAAGGCTCTTGTTGACCAAGATGCCTACTCCATTCTTGTTTGAAGTTGTCCCCGTGTACCACAACTTGAAGCCGGTATCCTCCACCTCCTTCGCCTTTTGTCCCTTCCATTTGGTCTCTTGGACACATAGGACATCAACACGCCTCCTCACCGCCGTATCAACTAGCTCCCGTAACTTACCCGTCAGGGACCCTACGTTCCAGCTACCTAAGCGCATCCTCCTAGGCTCGGTTAACTTCCTTACCCTCCGCACTCGTCGAGTCAAATGCAAAGACCCTTGCTCATTTTTCATTACACCAGGGCGTCGGTGCAGCGCGCCACTAAGGATGCGGCGACCCGACCCTTGCTCACTTATCACCATATCCAAATCAAGATACGGCGCGCCACCAAGGGGGTGACGTCCCGGCTCTTGCCCATTTGACATCACACCCGGGTTCCGATGTGGCGCGTCGCTGAGAGGGTTACGCCCCAACGAGTTTCCTTTGGGTTTCATCTCCATAAGAGTGGCTGGGTTTTTCATGTTGGCTCGCCACGCCTATCACAACCCTCCTCCTTTACCCAGGCTAGGGACCGGCTATGCTGAGACAACATAGGCGGAGTTAAGTGAAGCACGATGAGCATTCTAGAAAAATCACGATGAGTGCGTGTCTCTCTCAAAAGGTGTGCAGCAAGGATGATTGTGACACAACAAAAAGAAAAGACTCCTATGATACAAGACGCTCCAAGCAAAACACATATCATGTGGTGAATAAAAATATAGCTCCAAGTAATGTTACCGATGGATTGAAGACGAAAGAGGGGATGCCTTCCCGGGGTATCCCCAAGCTTAGGCTTTTTGGTGTCCTTGAATTTGGCTTGGGATGCCTTGGGCATCCCCAAGCTTGAGATCTTTCCACTCCTTATCCCTTTGTCCATGAGAACATCACCCAAAACTTGAAAACTTCACAACACAAAACTTAAACAGAAACTCGCGATATCATTAGCACAAGAAAACAAACTACCACCTCTTTAGGTACTGTAGCAATCTTGATTTCTATTTATATTGGTGTTAGATTATGGTATTCTCACTTTTCCATGGCTAGTACCCCCCCCCCCCCGGGATACTATCCATAGTTTCATCAAAACAAGCAACCAACTCAACAAAAACATAACCTATCAAAAACAGACCAGTCTCTAGCAATCTGTATACTTCTGGTACCTCAATAATTCTGAAAAATTACGACTGCCTCGGCAAAAGACATATCAACCAGCAGCAAAAAGAATCAACTCAAAATCCTTTCTGAATAAAAATTAAAAATAATCTCGTGAGCGAAGAGTTTCTGTCTTTTTCCAGCAGGATCAAACAACCATCACCAAGACTAGTCATAAAGGTTTTTCTTGGCTCAACACAAAAAGAAACACAAAATACACAATAATAACAGAATTATGATGGTGTGGACGCAACAAAACAGAAAGGAAAAATCAAAGATAAATTCATTGGGTTGCCTTCCAACAAGCGCTATTGTTTAACGCCCTTAGCTAGGCATTGATAATTCAATGATGCTCACATAAAAGATAGCAATCGGACACGAAGAGAGCATCACGAAACATGTGACAAACATATTACTACTGCAACAAAAGACCTTCCAACGGCGCTAGAAATACGTGCTGACGGGAGACGTCTTGATTCTCCTCAGCAACGGCACTAGGAATCCTTCTGCTACGGCTACGCCTTTAGGGATTTCCTAGGCAAATATGCAAAGGATTTCCCCGCGGCCTTGGAGCCTTGCGTTGGTGTTCCCTCGAAGCGGAAAGGGTGATGTAGCGCAGCGGTGGTAAGTATTTCCCTCGGTTTTGAGAACCAAGGTATCGATCCAGTGAAGGAGTATCACAAGTGCGTGCACAAACACAAAAAGCTTGCTCCCAATGCTATGAAGGGGTTGTCAATCCCTTATAGATTGTTCACAAAGTGAGAACTGAAAGCAACAAAGTAACAAAGCAAAGTAAAAGCGAAAGTGGAAATGATAGGTGTGAATAGACTCGGGGGGCGTAGTGTTTACTAGTGGCTTCTCTCATGAAAGCAAGTAGATGGTGGGTGAACAAATTACTGTCGAGCAATTGATAGAACCGCGCAAAGTCGTGACGTCATCTATGGAAATGATTATATCTATAGGCATCACGTCCGAAACAAGTAGAATGATACTTTCTGCATCTACTACTATTACTCCACACGTCGACCGCTATCCAGCATGCATCTAGTGTATTAAGTCCAAAAGAACAGAGTAACGCCTTAAGCAAGATGACATGATGTAGATGGACAATCTCATATCTACGACAAAGCCCACCTTGTTACCCTTGATGGCAACTACACGATATGTGCCTTGCTGCCCCTACTGTCACTGGGAAAGGTCACTACACGGTAAGAACCCAATACCAAGCACTTCTCCCATTGCAAGAATCATAGATCTAGTTGGCCAAACAAAACCCAAGACTCGGAGAGACTTACAAGGATATCAAATCATGCATATAAGAAATCAGCAAAGACTCAAATATATATCATAGATAATCTGATCACAAATCCATAATTCATCGGATCTCGAGAAACACACCGCCAAAGAAGATTACATCGGATAGATCTCCATGAACATCATGGAGAACTTTGTATTGAAGATCCAAGAGAGAGAAGAAGCCATCTAGCTACTAACTATGGACCCGTAGGTCTGAAGTGAACTACTCCCGAGTCATTGGAGGGGCGATGATGTTGATGTAGAAGCCCTCCAACTCCAAAGTCCCCTCCGGCAGGGCACCGAGAAGGGTCTCCAGATGAGATCTCGTGGAAACGGAAGCTTGCGATGGCGGAAAAGTATTTTCGTGGATCCCTTGAATTTTTTTCTGTATTTTAGGGAATATATAGGCGAAGGAACTAGGTCAGGGGGCGCCAGGGAGGCCACAAGCCTGCTGGCCGCCGCCCCCCTGGTGGCGGATAGGGAGCTTGTGGGCCCCCTGTAGCCCTCCTGGCTTGGCCCTCAAGCCCCCTGATCTTTTTCTGTTCGGGAAAAAATTATTTCGGGGATTTTATTCCGTTTGGACTCCGTTCCAAAATCAGATATGAAAAGAGCCAAAAACACAGAAAAATAGGAACTGGCACTTGGCACTGAATTAATAAGTTAGTCCCAAAAAAGATTTAAAAGGCACATAAAACATCCAAAGATGACAAGAAAACAGCATGAAACCATCAAAAATTATAGATACGTTTGAGACGTATCAAGCATCCCCAAGCTTAACTCCTGCTCGTCCTCGAGTAGGGAAGTGATAAAGAATGAATTTTTGATGCTTTCATGCTACCTAGCATAGATGTCCTTTGTAACTCCTCTTATGTGACGTGAATGTTCAGATCCATTAGATTCAAAATAATAGTTTGCTATTGACGTGGAAACAATAATAATTCAAGCAAACTAGCAAGGTAATCATGAATTTTCAAAATAACAAGGCCAAAAGAAAGTTATCCCTACAAAAGCATATAGTCTGGCTATGCTCTATCATCATTGCACAACGAATTTAAATCATGCACAACCCCGGTATTGGCCAATTAATTGTTTCACACCTTTACTTTCTTAAACCTTTTCAACTCTCACGCAATACATGAGTGTGAGCCATGGTTTTCGCACTATAAGTCGTGTGGAGTGTGGTGGAGGTTGCAAGACAAAAAAGGAGAAGATGGTCACATTAACTAGGCAAATCAATGAGCTGTGGAGATGCTCATCAATAGATATCAATGTGAATGAGTAGGGATTGCCATACAAATGATGCACTGGAGCTAAGAGTATGTGAAAGCTCTTAAAGAAAACTAGTCGGTGTGCATCCAACTTGCTTGCTCACGAAGACCTAAGGCAATTTTGAGGAAGCCTATCATTGGAATATACAAGCCAAGTTATATAATGAAAATTCCCCACTAGCTATATGGTGGTGACAAAACGAGAGACTCTCAATCATGAAGATCATGGTGCTTAATATGCACAAGTGTGGAAAGGTGGTAGCATTGTCCCTTCTCTCTTTTTCTCTCATTTTTTTTATTTTTTTTGGTTGGCTCTTTGGCCTCTCTTTTTTGGTGGGCATCTTTGGCCTCTTTTATTTCCTCACATGGGACAATGCTCCATCAATGATGATCATCACACTTTCAACTCAAAACTTAGAGCAACAATGACTCTATACGGAATGCCTTCGGTAGCGTACCGTGACAATGATCTAGCATGGCATGGACATTAATGGAAACATCATGCTAGCTATGTTACGATCATGCAATGGCAATGTAGACGTGGTGGCACATGTCACGGTGGTAGTTGCATGGCAATATATCTCAGAATGACTTTGAAAAAGCCATAGTAGGTAGGTATGGTGGCTGTTTTGTGGGAGGCTAATGGTGGGTTTTGTGCACCGGTGAAAGTTGCACGGCACTAAGAAGATAGTGATGGTGGAAGGTGACAGTGCATATAAACCATGGACTAACCATTAGTCATGAAGAACTCATATACTTGTTGCAAAAGTTTTATTAGTAATCGAAACAAAGCATTTAATGCTTACTCCAAGGGGAAGGGTTGGTAGGTATAAACCATCGGGCGATCCCGACCGCCAAGCAAAGGATGACAATCAATAGACTAATCATGCTTAGATTTCATCACATAGCGGTTCACCATACGTGCATGCTATGGGAATAACTAACTTCAACACAAGTATTTTTAGATCCACAACACCTTACTAGCATAACTTCAATATTACCACAACCACAACTCAAAACTAATTGAGATGAATCAAACTTCTCTAACTATTCAATGCACATGAAGGTGGAAGTTTTCGTATCCCTTTGGATAACTACCCCTTTCGAGACTACTTTAAAAGCATAGATCAACTACCAAGCCATGCACCACTGTGCTCTAAAATATATAAGTGAAGCACATAGAGCAAAAGTATCTAGCTCAAAAAGATATAAGTGAAGCACATGTGAGCTGAACTGTCTACCAAAGGATATAAGCGAAACTCGACAAAATCACAGTGAGTGCATGTATCTCTCTCTAGGTGTGCCGCAAGGATGATGGTGATACAACAAAAACAAGAGACTCCTACGATACAAGACGCTCCAAGCAAAACCACATAACATATGGTGAATAAAAATATAGCCCCAAGTAACGTTACCGATGGATTGAAGACGAAAGAGGGGATGCCTTCCCGGGGCATCCCCAACCTTAGGCTTTTACGGCATCCTTGAATCTCTTGGGGTTCCTTGGGCATCCCCAAGCTTGAGCTCTTGCCACTCTTTATCGTTTTGTCCATAAGAACTTCACCCAAAACTTGAAAACTCCACAACACGAAACTTAAACAGAAACTCGTGATAACATTAGTATAAGAAAGCAAACCACCAGTTCCTTAGGTACTGTAGCAAACTTAAATTCTACTTATGTTGATGTTGGGTGACTGTATCTTCAATCTTACATGGCTAATACCCCCCGATACTATCCATAGTTTCATCAAAATAAGAAACCAACACAACAAAAACAGAATCTGTTAACAGCAGACTAGTCTGTAGAAATCTGTATATTTCGTATACTTATGGTACTTCAAAAATTCTGAAAACTTACGACAGTCTGAAGAATTTGCGTAGCAATAATCAGCAAAAAAATCAACTCAAAAGCTCTTACAGAAAAAAAATGAAAATTCTTTTCGTGAGAAGAAAGTTTCTGTCTTTTCCAGCATGACCAAATGATCATCCCCAAGACTAATCATAACGGTTTTGCTTGGCACAAACGCAAAAAGAAACACAAAAACACAATCATAACAGAATTATGAAAGTGTGGAAACACAAAACAGAAATAAAAAGGATAGATTCATTGGGTTGCCTCCCAACATGCGCTATTGTTTAACGCCCTTAGCTAGGCATGCAAATGAAAATCACATCTAAGTCTAACATACTTCCTATGCATAGGCATTTTATAGGAAAACAGATTGTCAAGACAACCAATAGTTACCAAATGCAAGGAAGAAGAAAGAGACAATAGCAATCTCAACATAAAGAGAGGTAATTGGGCAACACGAAAGTTTCTACCACAATATTTTCCTCTCTCGTAGCAATTACATGTGGGATCATATTCAAATTCAGCAATATAGCTATCCCATAGGATATTCTTTTCCTGATCCACATGCATGCAAAGTTGGCGCTCTTCAAAAATAGTGGGATTATCATCAACTAAAGTCATGACTTCTCCAAACCCACTTTAAATATTATTGCAAATATCACATTCATCATGAGGTTTAAACAAATTTTCAAGATCATAAGAAAGATCATCACCCCAATCATGATTATTGCAATAAGTAGTGGTCATAGCAAAACTAGCATCCCCAAGCTTAGGGTTTTGCATATTTTTAGCATGATTGTCACTAATAGAATTTATAGTGAAACCATTGCAATCGTGCTTTTCATTCAAGGAGCCCTCGTGAATCACTTCATGAATTTCTTCATCACGATTTTCAGATTCACGCATCTCAAGCAAAACTCCATAGAGAAAGTCAAGTGCACTCAACTCACTAGCAATTGGTTCCACATAAGTGGATCTCTTAAAGAGATTAGCTAGTGGATGAGGATCCATATCAATAGATTTTCAGCAAGCGAAGATGCAAGCATATTGAAGGCACATAGCACCCAAGCGAACAGAAAGAAAGCGAGAGAAAAGGGTGAATGAAAAAGGCAAACGAAAAAGGCAAAGGAGAAAGGCAAATGAAAACGGCAAATGTGAAGTGGGGGAGAGGAAAGCGAGAGGCAACTGGCAAAAAAGTAAATGCAAGAGATGAGTTTGTGAGACCTACTTGGATAGATCTCTCCTTCCCCGGAAACGGCGCCAGAAATACTTGTGCTACTGCAACAAAAGACCTTCCAACGGCACCAGAAATACGTGCTGACAGGAGACGTCTTGATTCTCCTCAGCAACGGCACCAGGAATCCTTCTGCTACGGCTACGCCTTTAGGGACTTCCTAGGCAAATATGCAAAGGATTTCCCCACGGCCTTGGAGCCTTGCGTTGGTGTTCCCTCGAAGCGGAAAGGGTGATGTAGCGCAGCGGTGGTAAGTATTTCCCTCAGTTTTGAGAACCAAGGTATAGATCCAGTGAAGGAGTATCACAAGTGCCTGCACAAACACAAAAAGCTTGCTCCCAACACTATGAAGGGGTTGTCAATCCCTTATAGATTGTTCGCCAGGTGAGAACTGAAAGCAACAAAGTAACAAAGCAAAGTAAAAGCGAAAGTGGAAATGATAGGTGTGAATAGACCCGGGGGCCGTAGTGTTTACTAGTGGCTTCTCTCATGAAAGCAAGTAGACGGTCGGTGAACAAATTACTGTCGAACAATTGATAGAACCGCGCAAAGTCGTGACGTCATCTATGGCAATGATTATATCTATAGGCATCATGTCCAAAACAAGTAGACCGATACTTTCAGAAGCTACTACTATTACTCCACACGTCGACCGCTATCCAGCATGCATCTAGTGTATTAAGTCCAAAAGAACAGAGTAACGCCTTAAACAAGATGACATGATGTAGATGGACAATCTCATATCTACGACAAAGCCCACCTTGTTACCCTTGATGGCAACTACACGAAGTGTGCCTTGCTACCCCTATTGTCACTGGGAAAGGTCACCATACGGTAAGAACCCAAAACAAAGCACTTCTCCGATTGCAAGAATCATAGATTTAGTTGGCCAAACAAAACCCAAGACTCGGAGAGACTTACAAGTATATCAAATCATGCATATAAGAAATTAGCAAAGACTCAAATATATATCATAGATAATCTGATCACAAATCCACAATTCATTGGATCTCGACAAACACACCGTGTCGTGGTTTTGTCACGGCAGATGTCCTCGTGAAAGGACTTAGTACTGGAGCCATCGCACCTTGGTGGCGACTCAAAGGGGTTGAGCAGGAGAGACGCGGGGATTTACCCAGGTTCGGCCCCTCGTGAGGAGGTAAAAGCCTACGTCCTGCGTTGAGTTGTATTGATGTGGTTTCGATTACAAGGAGGGCGTAACTCGCCAAACCTAGCACTCGATGATTTCTAACCTGCCCTCTGCTTCCCTGGGACTCGCCTTTATATACAGGTCGAGTCCCTAGGGTTTACAAGGGTACTTTCCTTCCTACAAATCGTGACCTCTAGGATCTCCAAGTCGCCATCTTCCAAAGCTTAGAGACCTTTCGGAAGTTGTAAACCGCCACCCAACTTTCAGCCTTGCCAAGCCAAGGCCCGAATCACGCTCACATAAATCGCCTGATTCGGTGACCCGGCCCAACTAGGGCGGGTTATTAACAGGTAATATCCCCAACATTAGGCCCCAGATTGACTTGAATTCTCTTCACGCCAATATTTTCTTTCAGTTAAAGGCGATTCATCCTTCATCTTTCTATGTACGTCAGAAATTTTAACCCGCCATCTGTCGTGGTAGAATTTAAACCGCCAAACCATTTCTCGTTGGCATCTGCTTATCCCTTGGATTCCGGGAAGACTGACGTAATCCTAACGGATGCTTTAATATCGTTATCCCAAAAATTTTGGAGCGCCATTATAGCGAATCTTTTTATCCTTCGGCGGTTCCCGCTCACGGCGCCTCGATTCCAGCGCCTGCCCTGTTAAATAGGTGGGGGGGACAGGACTGGCGCTTCCCACCTACCAGTCTTGTCAATCTCCTCCCCATTATCACAGCGAGGAAACCTTACTGCCTCCCGAGGGCTCCGCCGCCGACCGCAGTTCCTGTCGTCACCCGAAAGCTTCGGCGCCGCCCACAGATCTTTGCCACGGTCAAGCTCCGTACCGCGGCCGAGCTGCTCGCCGCCATCGACCATCTCATCGCCGTCGACCACCTCGCTGTTGCCAGGCACTCCGTCGCCGCCGAAGATCTCTGCGCTCGACCAAGACTTTCGTGCGCCTCCAAAAGCCTCCGTCGCCGTCGACCACTTCCGACCGAAATCATCAGGTTAGGTCACCGCTCATTTAAGAACAGATCCCCATCCCTGTTCAAAGTTTCAACATCGCCATGTTCTTGATGCCTTCGTGAATATCTGTTGCCTGTCCTTGACTGATTAATGCTAATGACGACGAGATAGCCAATGTTTTAATACCTTCATTTATCTGCCCTTGATTTGCGTGTTTAGAACAATATTTCGTCAAACGAACAATATCACCTTATCCTGGTAGTAAGTTGCCGTGTCCACTCATTTTTCTCATGTTTTTTCGACTGTCCAATAGATACATAGTTCACCGCTCATTGCGTAAAAGCTGTTTGTAGTCTTCACACTTCACCGTTTTGAACAAATGTCTCCGACGCTTTAAGACACAACTCTTGTGAGTAGCCAAACTTCGTAAGTCGCCATAGCAACCCGACCCGAATCTTTATATGGCGGGTCAAGATTTTTCCTTAGTCCGTGAAGAAATTACTTGGCGAGTCAAATGAACTTATTTCACCCCTTACGGTAGATGTTCAAAACGTGTAAATTCACCTGTACTTTACTCCTTTGTAGCATGGGCACCGTCTTCAAAAGTGACTGGCTCCCTACCAAAGTCGACGACACCATACTAGCAGATTATGTGAAAACGGGCAACTTGGACCCTCAGGAAGTTATCGGTTGGCGTACCGGGTTCGGAGAGGATCTCTCCAACCCCAAAGAAGGGGAGATAGTCGTTTTCGTCGAACACCTTGAGCGAGGTTTTAAGCCGCCCGGATCAAAGTTTCTTAGAGACGCCATGGCTTTCATGAACGTCCGCCTCCAGGATCTGGGACCTAACTCGATAAGTAACCTATGCCAGTTCCAAGTGTTCTGTGAGGCTTACCTCCGGATTGAGCCCTCAGTTCCCTTATTCTGGCACTTTTTCCACTTGAATCGCCAAACGGAATTTCACAATGGCCCCAGCCTGGAACTTGGCGGTGTAAATGTTCAGCGCCGCAGGGATAGCCCGTTTCCCTCACTCGCCATGCCAAGCCATCCCAAAGGCCGGGGCGAGTCCTGGTTCTATTGTCAAGAGACCTCGCCTGCAGGCGAAAACAAGCTTCTGGGCTATAGGAAAGATCGCCTTCCAACGAACTTCAAGCTTCCGGACAAGCTCACCTTAGAGGAGGAATCAGATTTTATCCCAGTATTGTCTGAGTTAAGATCTTTGACAAACAACGGCCTTACTGGGGTCGACTTGATCCGCTGCTGGGTCGAATGGCGCATCCTCCCTTTGAGTCGCCGGGACGGGCTAATGTGCGAATTTGATGGCACCTTAGACCATCCCTGATGTTATTTCCATACGGCTTTAATGGAAAAGGATATTGTCACCATCATCAAGAAGCTGACCGGCGAGCCTGCGGGAAAATGCGGCCAAATTGGCCTCAAACCCTTCTACAAAATTAATCCGGCGCCCAAGGTAAGCAATTTTAACCCGCCTTTTGCCTTTACTTCTTATGTTTCATTCAAATTGTGGCCTTTTATAACATATGTCATTCCAGAAAGGTGATAAATTTTGGTCCAAGAAACCCAAAAGGCCAGCCATGAAGCAAGCTAAGCCGCCCCCAAAGAAAAACAAGGGCAAGGGCAAAGTTGTTGTGGCCGAGCCATCCGAAGCCGATGAATCTCAAGTCGGCGACGCACCTTCAGGGGTAAAAACCTATCCTCTTTTCACTCGCCATCCGTTGTTGTTAATTTTGTATTTATGTCTCTGCCTCTCTTGAATAGAATGAAGATAACGAAAGCCAGGAGGATTCTGTAGAGGTAATTTCTGTTTCCTCCGATTCATCCCCTTCTCCACCTAAGCCGGCCACGCGAATTTGTGGGAAAGTTCCCTTCTCACATTCGACTGCTTGTTTGGACCCAAATTTTCAACTGAAGAAAGCACAACATACTTCAAATCGGAAGACCCGAAGTCATTCCGGTGATCTGGTGTCCGTCTTACCAGCAAAGAACAAGAGGAAACCAAATGAGGTACCCATGAACAACACTTCCTCATGTTTCTTTGGATCACATCTGTAACCCGCCAATATCTTTGACGTATAATTCTTGCAGAATTCTCCTCCTACATCTGGCGACTCAGTAATGTCGACACTTCCGCCAATGATTCGAGTTCCTGGGTAAGTCCTTTGATAATTTTACTTTGAGTCTAAGGGTGATAAATTTTCAGTCCTTTAATGCGTCTCTCCCCTCTTTTTAGGGCACAAGCGAAGAAGAGGAAGACCGGTGGGTCAACTCCTATCATAATCTCAGAGCCCATCAAAGAGTCAGTGCCGATCCAAGATAACCCGGATCAAGACGAGCCTGAGGATCAAATGGATCTTCCTGGCTCGCCCAAGGAAACAATGGATGCCCCTAAGCCGCCAAGTCCATTGACAACAGCAGAAGACCCAGATGCTGTAATTATCACTGGTACCAGCTTCTCTAAACCGGCCACAATGGTTTTGTCAAAGCATGTGCCATCATCCTCTCAAGCCATTTCTGAGTCTGGACTCTCCAAGGCTAAGCTTTCCGAATATGAAATCTGGAATTCAAAGAACTCTGCTCTGGTTTTGCAAGTCGCGTGGAGGCGAGTTATGAGATGGAGAAAAGCCTGCTCCGGATGCTAAAAATAAACATGAGGTAAGCTTTGTAATATATTATATTATATTATCCCCATTAACCCCCAAGGGTCGGGTCATGAGTAAAAAATATGAGTCGGGACTTGACTATTTAGAAAAAACTTTCGACCAGTAACCCCCAAGGGCCGGGTCATCAGTAAAAATATGAGCCGGGTCTTCATAAGTTAGAAAAACTTTCGACCAGTAACCCCCAAGGGCCGGGTCATCAGTAAAAGATGAGCCGGGTCTTGATAACTTAGAAAAACTTTCGATCAATAACCCCCAAGGGCCGGGTCATCAGTAAAAAGATGAGACGGGTCTTGATAACTTAGAAAAACTTTCGACCAGTAACCCCCAAGGGCCGGGTCATCAGTAAAAAGATGAGCCGGGTCTTGATATTGTATAATTTTGTCTAAAAGAATTATACATTAGCCCCCAAGTGTCAGGGATATTGCTTGCAATAGTTCTGAGACTTGCCCTTTATCATGTATTTCTACAGGAAACTCTTATTCAGACTGAATCAACACTTGGCGACTTGAAAAAAACTTATCTGATCAGCAAGATGCCCGAACCAAATCGGAGGAAAAGTATCAGCTGGTCTTGGCTGAGATGGAAAATCTAAAGGCCGATTTAAAAAGGGCTCAAGCTGACCAAGATGTTGCGACAAAACGAGCAGAGAAAGCTGAAGCCAAGCTGGCTACTGTGTAACAAGAACTGTCCGGCTTGAAGCGTCATATCTCAAACATGGCGCAAGCCGTCTTTGGTAAAATACTCAAACCTTTGATCTTTTTTTAAACCAATAACTCTTATCCTGAGTCGCTGATTATCATTATCCCTTGCACAGGTCCGAGAGCCGCCAACCTTCAGGATGATTGCGTGCTGATGTTGAAGGCGATTTACACGCTGACAGAGCAGCTGTATACCGGCAGTGTACTAACTGTTAAAGCAGTGATGGGCGCCAAGGAGCCTATAACTTCCATAAAGAAGATGCTTGGCTGCCTATCCACGCTTCCTCCCCAGATTGGCGAGTTGACTCGGTCAGCCGCCCGGAAAGGAGTGCTGACTACCTTAAGTCGCTGCTTGGCGTATGCTCCAGAGATCAACCCGGAAGAAGTAGCGACGGGCTTTCCTCAACTCAAAGATGACGAGTCAGAATTCGTCGAAGAGGACTATCAGCGTATCGTCAAGAACTCCCGGCTGGCGGCGACTCAACTTGCTGCAAGTCTGGACTTATCAAAGTATCAGGCTACTTATGACAGCAAGAACAAGAAGGTCAACCCGCCAACCTTTGTGACGACCAGCTTAACTCCACGGCGACCCAAGAACCCTTTTGACTTGGACGCAGATCTTGCATCAATCCTGACCGATGAAGATGACTTCACAGCTCTGGCCAAGTGTAACTGGGTACTGGGCGACTTGCAAATTGAGGTTGGCCAAAGCTCGCAACAAAATGATCCAAGGGCGCCAGCAGAATAAACTTCATCGATTTGGCCTAAGAGCCATGTAATAGGTCTTTTTTAGGAATCGGTACTGCTTTTGTGATAATTTCGAAAAAAAATCTTTATGCCGCCCTTAAGGCGATTTGAAATATTGGATCCGCCGTTTGAAAATCCTTTATAATGCTTAATCCGCCATGGATGAAGTGATTTTGATCATCAACCTGTTTTAAGCTTGAAAAACATATGTGAAACCAAATAAATGATAACAAATATTTTCAAGATGAATCAGGAAAAAGGTTTGGAAAACCTTGTGGCAATGCCATGAAGGACAATAAAAAATAGCAATTTCGTCGGCTCATAAGGTCGCGACAGGATGGGCCGAGTCAGAAAGCTCAAGCACACACCCTAAATGATGGTTTCGTCGGCTCATAAGGTCGCGACAGGATGGGCCGAGTCAGAAAGCTCAAGCACACACCCTAAATGATTTCGTCGGCTCATAAGGTCGCGACAGGATGGGCCGAGTCAGAAAGCTCAAGCACGCACCCTAAATGATGGTTTCATCGGCTCATAAGGTCGCGTCAGGATGGGGCGAGTCAGAAAGCTCAAGCACACACCCTAAATGATTTCGTCGGCTCATAAGGTCGCGACAGGATGGGTTGAGTCAGAAAGCTCAAGCACGCACCCTAAATGATGGTTTCATCGGCTCATAAGGTCGCGACAGGATGGGGCGAGTCAGAAAGCTCAAGCACACACCCTAAATGATTTCGTCGGCTCATAAGGTCACGACAGGATGGGCCGAGTCAGAAAGCTCAAGCACGCACCCTAAGATGATGGTTTCGTCGGCTCATAAGGTCGCGACAGGATGGGGCGAGTCAGAAAGCTCAAGCGCCACCCTAAGATGATGGTTTCGTTGGCTCATAAGGTCGCAACAAGATGGGCGAGTCGGAAAGCTCAAGCGCCACCCTAAGATGATGGTTTCATCGGCTCATAAGGTCGCGACAGGATGGGCGAGTCAGAAAGCTCAAGCGCCGCCCTAAGATGATGGTTTCGTCGGCTCATAAGGTCGCGACAGGATGGGGCAAGTCAGAAAGCTCAAGCGCCACCCTAAGATGATGGTTTCGTCGGCTCATAAGGTCGCGACAGGATGGGCGAGTCAGAAAGCTCAAGCGCCACCCTAAGATGATGGTTTCGTCGGCTCATACGGTCGCGATAGGATGGGGCGAGTCAGACAGCTCAAGCGCCACCCTAAGATGATGGTTTCGTCGGCTCATAAGGTCGCCACAGGATGGGGCGAGTCAGAAAGCTCAAGCGCCACCCTAAGATGATGGTTTCGTCGGCTCATAAGGTCGCGACGGGATGGGGCGAGTCAGAAAGCTCAAGCGCCACCGTAAGATGATGGTTTCGTCGGCTCATAAGGTCGCGATAAGATGGGGCGAGTCAGAAAGCTCAAGCGCCACCCTAAGAAGATAATTCTGTCGGCTCATAAGGTCGCAACAGGATGACAAAATTGATCTTAATGAAGAAGCCCCCAAGTCGGGAAGCATTTTAATTTTATTACTTCATAATGAAACTGAAAAACTTACAAAATGCAGAGCTTAAGAGCTCAAGTGTAATAAGGCCGCAAGTGGACAATATTCCAGGGGCGAGTTGACTCAGCCTCCATGGTTGGCCGGTTAGGCCGAAGATCCACCAGATAATAAGAGCCGTTGCGAAGATTCTTTCTGACGACGAACGGTCCTTCCCATGGTGGTGACAACTTATGCATGCCAGCACGATCTTGTATCAACCGAAGAACTAGGTCGCCTTCCTGAAAGGTCCGGCTCTTAACCTGGCGGTTGTGATAACGCCGTAGATTCTGCTGATAGATGGCCGAACGGGCCGCAGCCAGGTAACGTGCCTCCTCCAAGGCGTCCAAGGAATCTTGACGCGCCAGCTCATTGTCTTGCTCCACATATGCGGCGACTCTAGGCGAGTCATGCCTTATGTCAGTAGATAGAACGGCTTCTGCTCCGTAGAGCAAAAAGAAAGGGGTAAAACCCGTGGACCGGTTCGGGGTGGTCCGGATACTCCACAGCTCTGAAGGCAATTCTTCGACCCAACATCCTGGGGTTTTCTCCAGGGGAACCATGAGTCGGGGCTTAATTCCTCGTAAGACCTCCTGATTCGCCCGTTCCGCCTGCCCATTAGATTGTGGGTGAGCAACCGCAGAAACATCAAGCCGGATATGCTCTCAACGGCAAAACTCCTGCATCGCCCCTTGGGACAAGTTAGTACCATTATCAGTAATGATACTATGTGGAAATCCAAACCGGAAGATCTGCTTCTTCAAGAACTTGACCGCTGTCTCCGCATCGCAATTTCCAAAAGGTTCCGCCTCAACCCACTTGGTGAACTTATCAACCGCCACCAGCAAATGGGTTTTCTTGTTGGATGACATTTTAAAGGGGCCGACCATGTCTAACCCCCAGACCGCAAAAGGCCAAGTGATGGGAATCATTCTTAATTCTTGAGCCGGCACATGAGCCTGTCGTCCATAACACTGGCATCCCTCGCACCGACGAACTATATCTTCTGCATCTGCATGAGCCATCAGCCAAAAGAAACCATGACAGAATGCTTTTGACACCAGAGAGCGTGACCCGGCATGATGCCACAGTCTCCGGAATGAATGTCATTCAGAATTATGCATCCTTCTTCGGAGGAAACGCATCGTTGAAAGACTCCAGAGGCGCTCCGTTTATATAACTCGCCATTGATGATCACCATGGATTTGCTGCGCCGAACAATTTGACGGGCCGAAACTTCGTCCGTTGGTAACTTGCCCCGGGCGAGATAAGCCAGATAGGGAAGAACCCAATCCGGCGTGACGTGGAGACCCGCCACGAGCTGAGACTCAGGATCTGGTATTGCCAACTCCTCCTCCGATGGTAAAATCACGGATGGTTTATGCAAAATATCCACAAAAACATTGGGAGGATCTGGCTTTCGCTGGGAACCAAGTCGTGAGAGGGCGTCAGCCGCCTCGTTGAGGCGCCGATCAATGTGGTCCACCTGATTGTTGGAAATATGCCCTAGAGGCAATAATAAATTAGTTATTATTATATTTCTTAGTTCATGATAAATCGTTTATTATCCATGCTATAATTGTATTGATTGGAAACACAATACTTGTGTGGATACATAGACAAAACATTGTCCCTAGTAAGCCTCTAGTTGACTAGCTCGTTGATCAAAGATGGTCAAGGTTTCCTGGCCATAGGCAAGTGTTGTCACTAGATAACAGGATCACATCATTAGGAGAATCATGTGATGGACTAGACCCAAACTAATAGACGTAGCATGTTGATCGTGTCATTTTGTTGCTACTGTTTTCTGCGTGTCAAGTATTTGTTCCTATGACCATGAGATCATATAACTCACGGACACTGGAGGAATGCTTTGTGTGTATCAAACGTCGCAACGTAACTGGGTGACTATAAAGATGCTCTACAGGTATCTCCGAAGGTGTTCGTTGAGTTAGTATAGATCGAGACTGGGGTTTGTCACTCCGTGTGACGGAGAGGTATCTCGGGGCCCACTCGGTAATACAACATCACACACAAGCCTTGCAAGCAATGTAACTTAATGTAAGTTGCGGGATCTTGTATTACGGAAAGAGTAAAGAGACTTGACGGTAAACGAGATTGAAATAGGTATGCGGATACTAACGATCGAATCTCGGGCAAGTAACATACCGAAGGACAAAGGGAATGACATACGGGATTATATGAATCCTTGGCACTGAGGTTCAAACGATAAGATCTTCGTAAAATATGTAGGATCCAATATGGGCATCCAGGTCCCGCTATTGGATATTGACCGAGGAGTCTCTCGGGTCATGTCTACATAGTTCTCGAACCCGCAGGGTCTGCACACTTAAGGTTCGACGTTGTTTTATGCGTATTTGAGTTATATGGTTGGTTACCGAATGTTGTTCGGAGTCCCGAATGAGATCACGGACGTCACGAGGGTTTCCGGAATGATCCGGAAACGAAGATTGATATATAGGATGACCTCATTTGGTTACCGGAAGGTTTTCGTGCATTACCGGAAAAGTTTCAGGCTCATCGGTAGTGTACCGGGAGTGCCGGGAGGGGTGCCGGGGACCATCGGGAGGGGTGTCACGCCCCAAGGGGTCTCATGGGCTATGGGAAGAGATAAACCAGCCCCTAGTGGGCTGGAATAAGTTCCCACTAAGGCCCATAAGGTTTGAGAAGGAAAAAACACAAGGTGGAAAGAGTTTCCAAGTGGGAAGGTGGAATCCTACTCCAAGTAGGATTGGAGTAGGACTCCTCCACCTCCAATTTCGGCCAAACCTTTAGGTTTTGAGGCTGCCTCCTCCCCTCCCTCCCACCTATATATACGGAGGTTTTAGGGCTGATTTGAGACGATTTTCTCACGGCTGCCCGACCACATACCTCCATAGTTTTTCCTCTAGATCGTGTTTCTGCGGAGCTCGGGCGGAGCCCTGCTGAGACGAGATCATCACCAACCTCCGGAGCGCCGTCACGCTTCCGGAGAACTCTTCTACCTCTCCGTCTCTCTTGCTAGATCAAGAAGGCCGAGATCATCGTCGAGTTGTACGTGTGCTGAACGCGGAGGTGCCGTCCGTTCGGTACTAGATCGTGGGACTGATCGCGGGATTGTTCGCGGGGCGGATCGAGGGACGTGAGGACATTCCACTACATCAACCGCGTTCTCTAACGCTTCTGCTGTACGATCTACAAGGGTATGTAGATCACTCATCCCCTCTCGTAGATGGACATCACCATGATAGGTCTTCGTGCGCGTAGGAAAATTTTTGTTTCCCATGCGACGTTCCCCAACAGTGGCATCATGAGCTAGCTTCATGCGTAGATGTCTTCTCGAGTAGAACATAAAAGTTTTTGTGGGCGGTGATGTGCGTTTTGCTGCCCTCCTTAGTCTTTTCTTGATTCCACGGTATTGTTGGATTGAAGCGGCTTGGACCGACATTACTCGTACGCTTACGAGAGACTGGTTTCATCGTTACGAGTAACCCCCTTTGCTCAAAGATGACTGGCAAGTGACGGTTTCTCCAACTTTAGTTGAATCGGATTTGACCGAGGAGGTCCTTGGATGAGGTTAAATAGCAACTCATATATCTCCGTTGTGGTGTTTGCGTAAGTAAGATGCGATCCTACTCGATACCCTTGGTCACCACGTAAAACATGCAACAACAAAATTAGAGGACGTCTAACTTGTTTTTGCAGGGTATGATTGTGATGTGATATGGCCAACGATGTGATGTGATATATTGGATGTATGAGATGATCATGTTGTAATAGAAATATCGACTTGCACGTCGATGGTACGGCAACCGGCAGGAGCCATAGGGTTGTCTTTATACTAACATATGTCCTTGCAGATGTGTTTACTATTTTGCTAGGATGTAGTTTTAGTAGTAATAGCATAAGTAGCACGACAACCCCGATGGAAACACGTTGATGGATGATCATGGTGTGGCGCCGGTGACAAGAAGATCGTGCCGGTGCTTTGGTGATGGAGATCGAGAAGCACGTGATGATGGCCATATCATATCACTTATGAATTGCATGTGATGTTAATCCTTTTATGCACCTTGTTTTGCTTAGAACGACGGTAGCATTATGAGGTGATCTCTCACTAAAATTTCAAGACGAAATTGTGTTCTCCCCGACTGTGCACCGTTGCGACAGTTCTTCGTTTCGAGACACCACGTGATGATCGGGTGTGATAGACTCAACGTTCACATACAACGGGTGCAAAACAGTTGTACACGCAGAACACTCGGGTTAAGCTTGACGAGCCTAGCATGTGCAGACATGGCCTCGGAACACATGAGACCGAAAGGTCGAGCATGAATCGTATAGTTGATATGATTAGCATAGGGATGCTTACCACTGAAACTATTCTCGACTCACGTGATGATCGGACTTGAGATAGTGGATTTGGATCATGTACCACTCAAATGACTAGAGAGATGTACTTTTTGAGTGGGAGTTCTTAAAGTAATATGATTAATTGAACTAATTGTCATGAACATAGTCTAATGGTCTTTGCGAATTACGATGTAGCTTGCGCTATAGCTCTACTGTTTTTTATGTTCCTAGAGAAAATTTAGTTGAAAATTGATAGTAGCAAACTTTGCAGAGTGAGTCTGTAAAACCGAGGATTGTCCTCGTTGCTGCGCAGAAGGCTTATGTCCTTAATGCACCACTCGGTGTGCTGCACCTCGAGCGTCGTCTGTGGATGCTGTGAACATCCGACATACACGTTTCTGATGACTACACGATAGTTAAGTGCAAAGTACTTAATGGCTTAGAAGCAAGGCACCGAAAACGTTTTAAAACGTCACGGAACATAAGTGATGTTCTAAAGAGACGAAATTGTGATTTCATGCTTGTGCCCTTGTTAAGAGGTACGAGACCTCCAACAAGATTCTTTGACCACAAAGTAAAGGAGAAAAGCTCAATCGTTGAGCGTGTGCTCAGATTGTCTGAGTACGACAATCACTTGAATCGAGTGGGAGCTAATCTTCCAGATGAGATAGTGATGGTTCTCCAAAAGTCACTGCCACCAAGCTTTGAGAGCTTCGTGATGAACTATAACATATCAAGGATAGATACAATGATCCTTGAGCGATTCGCGACGTTTGACACTGCGAAAGTAGAAATCAAGAAGGAGCATCAATAGTTGATGGTTTGAAAAAACCACTAAGTTTCAAGAAAGGCGAGGGCTAGAAGGGATACTTCGTGAAACGGCAAAACAGTTGCTGCACTAATGAAGAGACCCAAGATTAAACCCAAACCCGAGACTAAGTGCTTCTGTAATAAGGGGAACAGTCACTGAGGCGGAGCAACTCTAGATACTTGGTAGATAAGAAGGCTGGCAAAAGTCGAGAGAAGTATATTTGATATACATAATGTTGATGTGTACTTTACTAGTACTCCTAGTAGCACGAGGGTATTGGATACCGGTTCGGTTGCTAAGTGATTAGTAACGCGAAATGAAAGCTACGGCATAAGCGGAGACTAGCTAAAGGCGAGGTGACGATACGTGCTGGAAGTGTTTCCAAGGTTGATATGATCAAACGTCACACGCCCCCTCTACCATCGGGATTGGTGTTGAACCTAAATAATTGTTATTTGGTGCTTGCGTTAAGCATGAACATGATTGGATCGTGTTTATTGCAATACGATTATTCATTCAAGGAGAATAATGGTTACTCTATTTGCTTGAATAATCACCTTCAATGGTTTATTAAATCTCGATTGTAGTGTTACACATTGGTGCCAAAAGATACGAGTTAAATGATGATAGTACCACTTACTTGTGGCACTGCCGCTTGAGTCATGTTAGTATATAAATTGCATGAAGAGGCTCCATGCTGATGGATCTTTACTCACCTGATTTTGAATCACTAGTGACATGCAAATCATACCACATGAGCAAGGCCTTGTTTTCATTGAGATGAAACAAGATAGTAACTTGTTGGAAGTGATACATTTTGATGTATGCAGTCCAGTGAGTGCTGAGGCACGCAGTGGATATCATTATGTTCTTACTTCACTGACGACTTGAGTAGATACAGGAGTATTTACTTAATGAATCACAAGTCTGAAATATTGAAAAGTTCAATTCTATTTCAGAGTGAAGTTCGTCGTAACAAGAGGATGAACTGTCTACGATATGATCATAGAAATGAATATCTGAGTTACAAGTTTTTGGTACACAGTTAAGACAATGTGGAAATTGTTTCACAGTTCATGCCACCTGGAACATCATGGTGTGATGATGTGTCTGAACGTCATAGCCACACACTATTTGGTATGGTGCATGCTGTGATGTCTCTTATCGAATTACCACTATCGTTTATGGGTTATGCATTAGAGACAACCACATTCACTTTAAATAGGGCACCGCGTATTTCCGTTGAGATGACACAGTATAGACTGAGGTTTAGAGAAATCTAAACTGTCGTTTCTTGAAAGTTTGGGGCTTCGAAACTTATGTGAAAAAGTTTCAGTCTGATAAGCTCGAACCCAAAGCGGATAAATGCATCTTCATAGGATATCCAAAACAGTTGGGTACATCTCCTATCTCAGATCCAAAAGCAAAGTGTTTGTTTCTAGAAACGGATCCTTTCTCGAGAAAAGGTTTCTCTCGAAAGAATTGAGTGGGAGGGTAGTAGAACTTGGTGAGGTTATTAAACCATCACTTCAACCAGTGTGTAGCAGGGCGTAGGAAGTTGTTCCTGTGGCGCCTACACCAATTGAAGTGGAAGCTGATGATGGTGATCATTGAGCTTCGAATCAAGTTACTACAAACCTCGTAGGTCGACAAGGTCGCGTACTGCTGCAGAGTAGTACGGTAACCCTGTCTTGGAGGTCATGTTGTTGAGCAACAGTGAACCTACGAGTTATGGAGAAAGCGATGGTGGGCCCAGATTCCGACAAATGGCTGGAAGCCATGAAATCCGAGAGAGGATCCATGTGTGAAAACAAAGTGTAGACTTTGGTAGAACTACTTGATGGTCATGGGACTATTGGGTAAAATGGATCTTTAAAAGAAGACAGACGATGATGGTGATAAGTCACTATTAAGAAAAGCTCGACTTGTCGCAAAGATGTTTTCGACAAGATCAAACAGTTGACTATGATGAGTCTTTCTCACTCGTAGCGATGCTAAAGGTCTGTTAGAATTATGTTAGTAGTTGCTGCATTATTTATGAAATATTGCACGTAGGATGTCAAAACATTGTTTCCTCGACGGTTTCCTTGAGCAAACATTGTATGTGATACAACCAGAAGGTTTTGTCGATCCTAAAGATACTAGCAAGTATGCAAGCTCCAGTGATCCTTCAATGGACTGGTGCAAGCATCTCGGAGTTGGAATAAGTACTTTGATGAGATGATCAAAGATTTTGGGTGTGTACAAGGTTTATGAGAAACTTGTATTTCCAAAGAAGTGAGTGGGAGCACTATAGAATTTCTGATAGGTATATGTGGTTGACATATTGTGGATCAGAAGTAATGTAGAATTTCTGTAAAGCATACAAGGTTGTTTGAAAGAAGTTTTCAAAGGAGTACCTGGATTACGCTACTTGAACGTTGAGCATCAAAGATCTATGGAGATAGATCGAAAGCGCTTAATAGAAGTTTCAACAAGATGCATGCCTTGACAAGTTTTTGAAAGAGTTCAAAATAGACCAGCAAAGAAGGAGTTCTTGGTTGCGTTGTGAGGTGTGAATTTGAGTAAGACTCAAAACCCGACCACGGCAGAATAAAGAGAATAGACGAAGGTCGTCTTCCATGCCTTAGCCGTAGAATATGAAGTATGCCATGCTGTGTACCGCACCTGAAGTGTGCCTTGACTCAAAGTATGTTGAGAGGTACAGAGAGTGATCCATGATTGAATCACAAGCAGCGGTCAAAATTTATCCTTAGTAACAAATGGACTAAGGAATTTTTCTCGATTATGGAGGTGGTTAAAGAGTTCGTCGTAAAGGGTTACGTCGATGCAAGCTTTGACACTAATCTGAATAACTATGAGTAGTGAAACGGATTCATATAGTAGAGTGGATATTTGGAGCATTTCCGAATAGCACGTAGTAGCAGCATCTATAAGATGACATAAAGATTTGTAAAGAACGCACGGATCTGAAAGTTTCAGAACCGTTGACTAAAACCTCTCTCACAAGCAAGACGTGGTCAGACCCCATAACTATATGGGTGTTGGATTCGTTGGAATCACATGGTGATGTGAACTAGATTATTGACTCTAGTGCAAGTGGGAGACTGTTGGACATATGCCCTAGAGGCAATAATAAATTAGTTATTATTATATTTCTTAGTTCATGATAAATCGTTTATTATCCAAGCTATAATTGTATTTATTGGAAACACAATACTTGTGTGGATACATAGACAAAACATTGTCCCTAGTAAGCCTCTAGTTGACTAGCTCGTTGATCAAAGATGGTCAAGGTTTCCTGGCCATAGGCAAGTGTTGTCACTTGATAACGGGATCACATCATTAGGAGAATCATGTGATGGACTAGACCCAAACTAATAGACGTAGCATGTTGATCGTGTCATTTTGTTGCTACTGTTTTCTGCGTGTCAAGTATTTGTTCCTATGACCATGAGATCATATAACTCACGGACACCGGAGGAATGCTTTGTGTGTATCAAACGTCGCAACGTAACTGGGTGACTATAAAGATGCTCTACAGGTATCTCCGAAGGTGTTCGTTGAGTTAGTATAGATCGAGACTGGGATTTGTCACTCCGTGTGACGGAGAGGTATCTCGGGGCCCACTCCGTAATACAACATCACACACAAGCCTTGCAAGCAATGTACCTTAATGTAAGTTGCGGGATCTTGTATTACGGAACGAGTAAAGAGACTTGACGGTAAACGAGATTGAAATAGGTATGCGGATACTAACGATCGAATCGCGGGCAAGTAACATACCGAAGGACAAAGGGAATGACATACGGGATTATATGAATCCTTGGCACTGAGGTTCAAACGATAAGATCTTCGTAGAATATGTAGGATCCAATATGGGCATCCAGGTCCCGCTATTGGATATTGACCGAGGAGTCTCTCGGGTCATGTCTACATAGTTCTCGAACCCGCAGGGTCTGCACACTTAAGGTTCGACGTTGTTTTATGCGTATTTGAGTTATATGGTTGGTTACCGAATGTTGTTCGGAGTCCCGGATGAGATCACGGACGTCACGAGGGTTTCGGAATGGTCCGGAAACGAAGATTGATATATAGGATGACCTCATTTGGTTACCGGAAGGTTTTCGTGCATTACCGGAAAAGTTTCGGGCTCATCGGTAGTGTACCGGGAGTGCCGGGAGGGGTGCCGGGGACCATCGGGAGGGGTGTCACGCCCCAAGGGGTCTCATGGGCTATGGGAAGAGATAAACCAGCCCCTAGTGGGCTGGAATAGGTTCCCACTAAGGCCCATAAGGTTTGAGAAGGAAAAAACACAAGGTGGAAAGAGTTTCCAAGTGGGAAGGTGGAATCCTACTCCAAGTAGGATTGGACTAGGACTCCTCCACCTCCAATTTCGGCCAAACCTTTAGGTTTTGAGGCTGCCTCCTCCCCTCCCTCCCACCTATATATACGGAGGTTTTAGGGCTGATTTGAGACGATTTTCTCACGGCTGCCCGACCACATACCTCCATAGTTTTCCTCTAGATCGTGTTTCTGCGGAGCTCGGGCGGAGCCCTGCTGAGACGAGATCATCACCAACCTCCGGAGCACCGTCACGCTGCCGGAGAACTCTTCTACCTCTCCGTCTCTCTTGCTGGATCAAGAAGGCCGAGATCATCGTCGAGCTGTACGTGTGCTGAACGCGGAGGTGCCGTCCGTTCGGTACTAGATCGTGGGACTGATCGCGGGATTGTTCGCGGGGCGGATCGAGGGACGTGAGGACGTTCCACTACATCAACCGCGTTCTCTAACGCTTCTGCTGTACGATCTACAAGGGTATGTAGATCACTCATCCCCTCTCGTAGATGGACATCACCATGATAGGTCTTCGTGCGCGTAGGAAAAATTTTGTTTCCCATGCGACGTTCCCCAACACTGATAACCATGAAAATGACCCGCCACGTCAAACACAGCTCTTCTGTAAGCCGCCATCATGGGGTCCCGAGAATCCCAGGTACCCGAAACTTGCTGCGCCACCAAATCAGAGTCGCCAAAACACCTGACTCGCGTTAGATTCATCTCCTTGGCGAGTCGCAAGCCGTGAAGCAAAGCTTCGTATTCCGCAGCATTGTTAGTGCATGGAAACATGAGTCGGAGAACATAACAGAATTTATCTCCTTGAGGCGATACCAATACCACACCAGCCCCCGAGCCTTCCAGCTGTTTAGATCCATCAAAATAAATAGTCCAGTAAGTAAGATCAGGCCTGTCTTCCGGAGCCTGCAACTCCGTCCAGTCATTGACGAAATCAACTAAAGCCTGAGACTTGATGGCTGTGCGGGGGGTGTACTACACGTGATGCGGCCCAAGTTCAATCGCCCACTTGGCAATCCGCCTTGTTGCCTCCCGATTCTGGATGATGTCCCCAAGGGGGGCAGAGCTAACCACTGTGATAGAGTGTTCTTGGAAATAATGCTTAAGTTTCCGACTCGCCATAAACACCCCATACACTAACTTCTGCCAGTGTGGGTACCATTGCTTGGAAAGGGTTAGCACCTCGCTGATAAAATACACCGGGCGTTGCACTGGGTACTCCTTCCCTTCCTCCTTTCTTTCAACAACCACCGCCACACTTACTGCTTTGGAATTTGCCGCAATATACAGAAGCATGGGCTCTTTTTCAGTCGGGGCGGCCAGGACCGGCGGGTTAACCAATTACCGTTTCAAGGCTTCGAGGGCCTCGTCTGCCTCATTTGTCCAAACAAACCGGTCAGATTTCTTTAGTAACTGATAAAAAGGAATCGCCTTTTCACCCAGGCGACTTACGAAGCGACTTAGAGCCGCAATGCGACCCGCCAGTCGTTGCACTCGATTAACGTTCGCCGGCTTTCCAAGGGATGTAACTGCTTCGATTTTGTCCGGGTTAGCTTCAATGCCACGCTCCGATACCAGGAAGCCCAACAATTTCCCTGCAGGAACACCAAAAACACACTTGGTGGGATTCAGCTTCATTTGATATACCCACAAATTATCGAAAGTTTCCTCGAGATCCTCCAGTAGCGTCTCCCCCTGGCGGGTTTTGATCACCATATCGTCGACATAGGCGTGGACGTTGCGACCGATTTGGCTGCGAAGGCAATTCTGGATGCAGCACTGATAAATCGCCCCCGCACTCTTGAGTCCAAAAGGCATGATCACATAGCAAAAAACCCCAAAGGGGGTTATAAAGGCTGTTTTATCTTGATCCTCCACGACCATCTTGATCTGGTGATATCCTGAGTAGGCGTCCAAAAAGCACAATCGTTCGCATCCCGCCACCGAGTCAATGATCTGGTCGATGCGGGGAAGAGCGAAGGGATCTTTCGGACAAGCTCTGTTGAGGTCCGTGTAATCAATGCACATACGGAAAGTACCGTTCTTCTTGAGTACCAAAACCGGGTTAGCCAGCCATTTGGGGTGGAAAACTTCCATGATGAATCCGGCGGCTAAGAGACGGGCGACCTCTTCCCCGATCGCCTTGCGTCGCTCCTCGTTAAACCTGCGAAGATACTGTTGGATGGGTTTTGCCTTTGGGTCAACATTAAGATGGTGCTCAGCGAACTCTCTCGGCACACCAGGCATGTCAGAAGGTTTCCATGCGAAGATGTCCCGATTCTCACGGATGAATTCGATGAGCGCGCTTTCCTATTTGGGATCCAGACCCGTCCCGATGGTGAACTGCTTGGATGAATCGCCGGGAACGAAATCAATTGTTTTAGTGTCATCCGTTGGTTTGAACTTGAGAGGCGACTCAGGATCTGTCGTTGGCTTCTTTATGGGTGACATGTCCGCCGGGTCAACATTGGCCCGATGGTGTTTGAGCTCCTCTGCAGCGCAGGCGACTTCCGCATAAACCGCGTCCCCTTCTTCGCATTCCTTTGCAATCCTTCTATCCCCATCAACCGTGATGGGTCCCTTGGGACCTAGCATCTTGACCTTAAGGTAAACATAGCACGGGCGAGCCATGAAACGGGCGTAAGCCGGCCGCCCAAACAACGCATGGTAGGGCTTTTCAATTTGACCACCTCGAATATTAGTGACTCGGACCTGTAATTCTGCGCCGTTCCAAACGCCACTGTGAGTCTGACTCGGCCTATGGGGTACGCCGACTTGCCCGGGACGAGTCTGTGGAAAATCGTGGTTGAAGGCATCAGGTCCTTTTCCAATAGGTTCATCCTTTGGAAAGTGTCAAAATATAAGATATTAATACTGCCGCCACCATCCATTAGTACTTTGGACACGGTGTAGCCCCCAACTTGGGGAGCCACGACCAACGCTAAATCGCCAGGATTGTCAACTCTTGACGGGTGATCCTCCCTACTCCACGATATGGTCTGCTCAGACCAGTGGAGGTACCTGGGAAGCGCCGGCTCAGATACACTGTACGCCCGGTGACTCACCTTCTTATCGCGTCTGCAAGCATTAGTGGTGAAAACGTGATACTGCCCATTGCTTAACTCTTTGGGATTGCTGCGGAAACCTCCGTTGTCATCCTGGCCCTGCGGAGCCCCCTCTGGGGGCGGCTGCTGAAAGGCTCCTGGTGGGTTATACCGTCGCTGGTGGTGCACCGGATACTGGCCGCTGCTTGGCTGCGGGCCTCCCTGAGGCCCCTGTTTGGGAAAACCGCCGAAGGGGTTCTGTCGTTGGTTGGGTGCAGCAAACTGCTCCTGACGTTGGTCTGGGTCATCATTTTGGCTTTTCTTGATCGCCTCCGCCCGAAACTCCCGCATTACGAAGCAGTTCTCCCAGGAGTGAGTCGCTGGACCGTCTGTCGTGGCATGGTGCGGGCAAGGGCCTTTAAGTAGCTCTTCATAGTTACGCAGCCTCTTCCCGCTAAATTCCCTGTTTTTCTTCTGACGTTGGTTGCCACTGTTGGCGTTGGTATAGGCGACTAAATCCGAGGGCTCCTCTTGTGGCCTTCGCTTGCCATTGGCTCCTTGATTGTGGCGGTTACGTCCTTGGAACCGGGTATGATTTTTGGATGACTCGCCCTTTTTGGGCGAATTAGCTTTACCGTCCTCACCAGGATCTTTGGTGTCATCCGCTTCAGCGTACCTAGTGAGGGTGTCCATCAGCTCTCCCATGTCTTGGACCTTTCACTTGAGTCGCCCCAATTTTTGCACCAACGGCTCGTAATGGCAATTCTGCTGGAGGATCAACACAGCCTGAGCCGCCGTAATACCATCTCACGAATGGATAATTTCCGCAACCCGCCGTGACCAATGGTGAGCCGACTCATCAGGGCGCTGAACGCAGTGCTGCAGATCGACGATCGTCATCGGACGTTTGCAGGTTCCTCGGAAGTTTTTGATGAATCGCTCTTTCAACTCGGCCCAGGTCTGGATGGAGTTGGGAGGTAAGTTTTTCAACCAAGTACGTGCTGACCCCTCGAGCATCATCGTGAAGTATCTGGCGCAAACTGCCTCGTTTACGTCGAGCATGTCCATGGCGATTTCATAACTCTCGACCCACGATGCCGGCTCAAGGTCCGGGGTGTAGTTAGGCACCTTTCTTGGTCCCTTGAAATCTTTGGGCATCCTTTCGTTACGAAGGCCGGGGGCCAAGCATGGCACCCCCACTCGCCCACCGCTCCCGACGAGAGGGGCCGGGGCTACTTGGATGTTCGGGAGATCCCGGCCCGGCGGGTTCTGATGATCAGGCGGGTTGTCCTGAGGGACGGGTCGTGGCCCGCTGTTCACGATGGGCGGGTCCTCTGGCTGACTCCTGGTGTAACTCGCCTGGGGAGTGGAATGCAGCCTATCTAGGCTATGTGAGAACTGAGCGTTTTGAACCACCGGCGTCTTTAACATCTCAATGGCGTTCCTCGCTTCTATCTCGGCAGGAGTGTTGCCGTGAATCGGAAGAGATTCCAGATGGCGAGTTGCAGCAAGGACGTTGTCCACCGGGTTGGAAAAGTGGCCTTAAGGTGTCCGGAATCGGGGAATGTGATCCTCAGCCGTCTAAACCGGCGGGTGAGGCGGTTGACCCGGTCCTCCCCCTGGGGCGGCTCCCGCCCCAGGGGTTCGTGAAGTGTCGAACAGGCGGGTCGGGTTGAGATCATGGGGCAGGCGACCTTGGTGTCTCCGTTGATGGACGGCGTCGGATGCGCGCTGGTGTCTTTCGAGCCGCCAGTTGTCAGTATTTAAGCGCATCCTTTCGGCCGCAATTTGAGCTTGCCGAGTCTCGATCCTGGCGGACTCCACCTCGGCATCCCGATGAGCCTTTGCCACTGCCTCTCTGTCGTGGGTATAAGTCTGATAGTAGATGTATAGGGTACGAAAGGATGGGCAGAGCCTTAGCTACGGCGAGGTTGTATGAGTTCAGGCCCCTCTACGGTGGAGGTAAAAGCCCTACGTCTCATTGCTCTTGGGAGCTTGATGTCGAGTGGAATATGGATTACAGTGAATTGCTAACCCCTGCACCAGTGGGGAAGGGCGGCTTATATAGAGTACGCTGCCCTTCACAATGGTTCGGTGCCCAGGGGTGGAGTAGTGGCGATTAAATGTCTACGTTACAGGTAACGTATGCCTTAAATGCTAATAAAGGTACATGAAAACGTATGACCGTTGCCCTCCAGGGGAGTTACGATGTACAGAGTGGAATCCAGTCGGTGAGTTTGATACGCTCCGAATGCTCATCTCCGACTGGATGATGGGGGAATCGTCACCGACTGGATGATGGGAAGTCCTTAATTCAGTCGGAACTGACTAAGGGCCTTGTCCCTTATGAAGGGTAGTCCCTGGGTAGGACCTACAGGGCAGGCCTATGACCCTACCCTAGGACTACAACCCCATCACTCTCGGAGTTTCGCCAGCTCCGCGTTTATCTCCTCCTGGTTTTCTGGTGTGAGGGGAGTCGCCATCAGCCTTGTGATCTCCGCCGCTAATTCCACCAGGATAGCGGCCGGGCTTCTAGACGTCTCGCCGGTTCCATCGCCTCCTGTAGGGTTTTGCGAGGGTTCAGTCGCCCCCGCCATATAAATGGCGATCTGGCGGCGGGTTCGGTCAAGGACTTCGGGGTCCATGGCCAGCGACAAGCCCCCAAGACAATCCCCATGTAGAGACCGGATTGAATCTGAATCGCCCATGGATGATTCGTCATCAGAGTTGACTGGTGTAGTTTCCTGGGTCGCCGAGCGTTCTGGCTCCTCTGATCCCTGCGTGAACCCAACAAAGACCGGGCGAGTCAGATTTGGCGTCACTACTGGGCGAACGTACCTGGCCGGCTCGACGATGTCGGTGGAGATGTCCGGCTCAGGCACGGATGATCCGATCATGCCGATGAAGATGTTGATCTTGCCGAAGGGGACCCTGTAACCAGATTCGATCAAGTCCGCTTCGGGCCCCCATTGTTGGTTGTCGATGTAGGTCTTCCCGCGGCGGCTCCGGGTCATGAGCCTCGTCGCGTAACTCCCAAACCCTGGTAGGGCTCCCTTTGAGAACTCAACTCCACCGCGTGTAGGCCCCACGATGGGCGCCAACTATCATGGTTTTGTCACGGCAGATGTCCTCGTGAAAGGACTTAGTACTGGAGCCATCGCACCTTGGTGGCGACTCAAAGGGGTTGAGCAGGAGAGACACGATGATTTACCCAGGTTCGGCCCCTCGTGAGGAGGTAAAAGCCTACGTCCTACTTTGAGTTGTATTGATGTGGTTTCAATTACAAGGAGGGCGTAACTCGCCAAACCTAGCACTCGATGATTTCTAACCTGCCCTCTGCTTCCCTGGGACTCGCCTTTATATACAGGTCGAGTCCCTAGGGTTTACAAGGGTACTTTCCTTCCTACAAATCGTGACCTCTACGATCTCCAAGTCGCCATCTTCCAAAGCTTAGAGACCTTCCGGAAGTTGTAAACCGCCACCCAACTTTCGGCCTTGCCAGGCCAAGGCCCGAATCACGCTCAGATGAATCGCCTGATTCGGTGACCCGGCCCAACTAGGGCGGGTTATTAACAGGTAATATCCCCAACACACCGCCAAAGAAGATTACATCGGATAGATCTCCATGAAGATCATGGAGAACTTTGTATTGAATATCCAAGAGAGAGAAGAAGCCATCTAGATACTAACTACAGACCCGTAGGTCTGAAGTGAACTACTCACGAGTCATTGGAGGGGCGATGACGTTGATGTAGAAGCCCTCCAACTCCAAAGTCCCCTCCCGCAGGGCACCGGGAAGGGTCTCCAGATGAGATCTCGTGGAAACGGAAGCTTGCGGCGGCGGAAAAGTATTTTCGTGGATCCCTTGATTTTTTTCTGTATTTTAGGGAATATATATGCGAAGGAACTAGGTCAGGGGGGCGCCAGGGAGGCCACAAGCCTGCTGGCCGCCCCCTTGGTGGCGGATAGGGGGCTTGTGGGCCCCCTGTAGCCCTCCTGGCTTGGCCCTCAAGCCCCCTGATCTTCTTCCGTTCGAGAAAAATTTATTTCGGGGATTTTATTCCGTTTGGACTCCGTTCCAAAATTAGATCTGAAAAGAGCCAAAAACGCAGAAAAAACACGAACGGGCACTTGGCACTGAAATAATAAGTTAGTCCCAAAAAAGACATAAAAGGCACATAAAACATCCAAAGATGACAAGATAACAGCATGAAACCATCAAAAATTATAGATACGTTTGATACGTATCACATATCTAAGTCTAACATACTTCCTATGCATAGGAATTTTATGGGAAAACATATTGTCAAGACAACCAATAGTTACCATATGCAAGGAAGAAGAAAGAGACACTAGCAATCTCAACATAACGAGAGGTAATTTAGTAACATGAAAGTTTCTACCACAATATTTTCCTCTCTCATAGCAATTACACGTGGGATCATAATCAAATTCAACAATATAGCTATCACAAAGGATATTCTTTTCATGATCCACATGCATGCAAAGTTGACGCTCTTCAAAAATAGTGGGATTATCATCAAATGAAGTCATGACTTCTCCAATCCCACTTTCAATATTATTGCTAATATCATAATCATCATGAGGCTTAAACAAATTTTCAAGATCATAAGAAAAATCATTACCCCAATCATGATCATTGCAACAAATAGTGTACATAGCAAAACTAGCATCCCCAAGCTTAGGGTTTTGCATATTTTTAGCATGATTGACACTAATAGGATTTATAGTGAAACCATTGCAATCATGCTTTTCATTCAAGGAGCCCTCATGAATCACTTCATAAATTTCATCACCACGATTTTCAGATTCAGGCAACTCAAGCAAAACTCCATAGAGAAAGTCAAGTGCACTATACTCACTAGCAATTGGATCCACATAAGTGGATCTCTTAAAGAGATTAGTAAGTGGGTGAGGATCCATATCACTAGATTTTCAGCAAGCGAAGATGCAAGCATATTGAAGGCACATAGCACACAAGCAAAGGAAAGGCAAACGAAAAAGGCAAATATTTTTGTAAATTTTTGTTTTTCAGAAGTGGGCGAGAGGAAAACGAGAGGCAAAAAAAAGAGTAAATGCAAAAGATGAGTTTGCGACACTTACTTGGATGAGTTCTTGACTTGATCCTCCCGGCAACGGCGCCAGAAATTCTTCTGCTACGGCAACAGACAACAGCGCCAGAAATTGGCACGTTGACGGAGACTTGGCTTGCGTTGGTTTTTCCCATGAAGAGGAAAGGGTGATGCAGCACACGAGCAGTAAGTATTTCCCTCAGTTTGAGAACCAAGTTATCAATCCAGTAGGAGAATCGTGTCAAGTCCAGAGTACCAACACAAACACAAAAGAGCTTGCACCCAACGCTATAAAGGGGTTGTCAATCCCTTCAAGATTGATTGCAAAGTGAGATTGAAGGCGGAAAATGCAACGCGGTAATAGAGTAAGGCTGAAAATATGGTGTGAAGTAGACCCGGGGGCCATAGTGTTCACTAGAGGCTTCTCTCAAAATAGCAAATATTATGGTGGGTGAACAAATTACTGTCGAGCAATTGATAGAACCGCGCAAAGTCATGACGATATCTAAGGCAATGATCATACATATAGGAATCACTTCCGAGACAAGTAGACCGATACTTTTTGCATCTACTACTATTACTCCACACATCGACCGCTATCCATCATGCATCTAGTGTATTGAGTTCATGACGAACAGAGTAACGCCTTAAGCAAGATGACATGATATAGAGGGATAAACTCAAACGAGTGATGAAAACCCCATCTTTTTACCCTTGATGGCAACACCACAATGTGTGCCTCGCTACCCCTTCTGTCACTGGGTGAGGTCACCTCACGGTATGAACCCAAAACCAAGCACTTCTCCTATTGCAAGAATCATAGATCAAGTTGGCCAAACAAAACCCACAACACGAAGAGAACTAAAAGGATATGAAATCATGCATATAAGAGATCAGAAGAAACTCAAATAAGATTCATAGATAATATGATCATAAATACACAATTCATCGGATCTTGACAAACACACCGCAAAAGAAGATTACATAGGATAGATCTCCATGAAGATCATGGAGAACTTTGTATTGAAGATCCAAGAGAGAGAAGAAGCCATCTAGCTACTAGCTATGGACCCGTAGGTCTATGGTGAACTACTCACGCATCATCGGAGAGGTCATGGTGTTGATGAAGAAGCCCTCCGTATCCGAATCCCCCCTCCGGCAGGGCACCAGAACGTGCCCTAGATGGGATCTTGCGGAGACAGAAGCTTGCGGCGGCGGAAAAGTATTTTCGTGGATCTCCTGATTTTTTCTAGGATTTTAGGGAATATATAGGTGAAGGAGCTAGGGCAGGGGAGGCCCAGGGAGCCCACAAGCCTGGGAGGCGCGGGGCCCCTGGCCGCGCCATGAGGGCTTGTGGGATCCCTGATGACCCTCTGCCTTTGTTCTCAAGTCTCCCGATCGTCTTCTGTTTCGGAAAAATCTTTTCGGAAGTTTTATTCCATTTGGACTCCGTTTAAAATCCTCCTCTGAAAAGGGTCAAAAACATGGAAAAAACAGGAACTCGCACTTGGCACTGAGTTAATAAGTTAGTCCCAAAAAAGATATAAAAGGCATACAAAACATCCAAAGTTTGACAAGATAATAGCATGAAACCATCAAAAATTATAGATACGTTGGAGACGTATCAAGCATCAACAACATTGTGGTTATTCTTTCATCATGGCACCAATCGCCACACATTGTTGCGCTGGAAGTTGTTGAGTTCATCATGCATGGCTTCCACCCAGTCCATGTCTTCGAGTGCCTCTTGTACCTTTTAGGGGTTCAATGCAAGAAACAAATGCATGATGGACACTAAAGTTTGTTAATTGACGACGAGTGGTTACCCCTCTCATCAAGATGCCGTTGACATTCTCTAACAAATGAGAATTCTGTATGAGCTTGGCAGCATCCGTGGCGGCACGTCTTTCTCTAATCTCCCTAGGGATAAGCTGAGGAGGAACCTTTATGTGACCTTTACCGCTTTTACAAGCTTGTTCTTGATCTTGACCTTGGTCTTGATCATGAGTTTTGTCTTGATCTTGAGCATGCTCTTAATCTTGAGCTCGTTCGGAGGTACTACCGCTCCCCAGAGCGGTACTTCTGCTTATGCAACTTCTGGGCTCTTTCAGGAAAGCTTCATTACTCTCGGAAACGGATGGGGTGCAAGTGTTTGAGAGCTTGTTCCACCCAACCTTTCCAAACACGGATCCCCTCTTGATAGTACGAGATTACCTATGACTCGAGACCACCAACCCTAAATCGATAGCTAAGCATTATCTTCTCTTTCACTCACTAAGGGGAAAATAACCATCTCGTGCCACCAGATAATTCTCTCAAAGCTTAATGCACACGATTAGTCCGCAAGGGACATCATCATCAACGACCAAAACTACTTGGGATAAATTGTGATCTTACATCATCACTACAGGTGAGAAAGTCTCATCATTGTCAACCCCTTGAACTTGTCGAAACCCTTTTGTAGCAAGTCGAGCTTTATAGATTATGACATTACCATCAACGTATGTCTTCTTGATGAAGATCCATCTGTTCTCATTGGCCTTTCGGTCAAAGGGTAAAGTTCTCCAAAGTGCATAATTGATTTTTCATACATGGATCCTATCTTTGATTTCATGGCATCTAGCCATCTGTCAATATCCCGACCCATCATTGCTTCCTCATTGTCCGTAGGCTCACCGTTGTCTAATAATATGACTCTCAAGATATTATTACAATACATTTGTCAGTCTACGAAGTTCAATAGGAGATTCATTCGAAATTTCACGATCACTACTAAAAAACCTTATAGGTAAAGCCTTAACGGCAGCGTGTTTCAAAGCTCCCCCCCTCAGGTTGGGCCTGCATACAAACTCAAAACTAAAGCAAATCCAGATTTTTTTCAAAAGTACGCAAGATTTTGTACCAAATTCGAAAACCGATAGCTCAAATTTGAAAAATGCACAAATGGTACCCCGTCGACCTCTGGTGGGCCGAAGAGTGGTATGCCGGCTAGCGGGAGGCCGAAGGGGGACTGGTCGGCTTGCAGGCGGCCGACGGGGGCCCGTCGGCCCACCGGTGGCCGAAAAGCCCACCTGTCGGCTTGTGGGCGGCCGAAGAGGGGCCGTCGGCCTCCAGGAGGCCGAAGAGCCCCTGGATAAGGCCGACCGAGCCCTTCTTCCTCCTCAGTCGTTGGCTCCTCTTCTCTCTCTCGTTTTTCTTCCCTCACTTCCCCCCCCTCCGATCGCCTCCATCCTCCACCCGTTTTCCTATTCAATCCGCTGAAACAATAGATCATAGCCATCTCCACCGGCCTACTGTCTCATTTTGTGCCATGGTGGTGGGGTGGTGGAGGTGTGGATGGTGAGGAGGTGGTGTGGTGGATAGGAAGAAGAAGGTGGAGAGGAGTGAAGAAGGGGACACACGTCGCCGTGGTGGTGGTGGTGGTGGAGGTGGAGGTGTGGGTAAAGGTGGTGGTCATTCGTCATTCGTGGGTCGTCGTTCGTTATTTCTTTACACGCTTCAAGAGTAAAATTCAACAATCGTTCTCGTATGCTCCGGTAGATTTGGATATATTTAGGTGACTCGGTTAAGTTGTTTAAATATTTTTAGGTTCGTAGATTTGGATATATTTAGGCCTGCTAATTAAGTAGTTTAAATATTTTTAGGTTGTCCGGTAGATTTGGATATATTTAGGTCTGCTAATTAAGTAGTTTAAATATTTTTAGATTGTCCGGTAGATTTGGATATATTTAAGTGTGCCAATTAATTTGTTCAAATATTTTTAGGTTGTCCGATAGATTTGGATATATTTAGGTCTGCCAATTAATTTGTTCAATTAATTAGTTTAAATATACTTTAGGTTCTCTGATAGATGTAGATATATTTAAGTCTGCTAGTTAACTTGTTTAAATATTTTTAGGTTCTCCGGTAGATTTAGTTCTGCCAATTAATCTGCCATGGTTTCTTGGAGCGAGGGATCAAGCTCTTCTTGGGATGATGAGAGTGTGACTAGCCAGGTACGTTAATTTAGGGATTCCAGCATTTACAGTTAGGTTTAGGGTTCTTTATTTCGGGATTTCATAACAGTTCGGTGTCTTCTGTTTTTAGCTTCATAGGACTATCCCATGCTATGAATGGTGTGGCATTCCTCATGAACTCTCTTCTCGCTATCTCCATCTAGAGTCTTGCCTCATGCAAGTTGCATTTCAATCTACTCACACTGGTCGGCGTTTTCTTGCTTGTGCAAAGGAGAAGGTATGTTGCACTATAATTAGTTAATCTTAGTTAGTTTCTGCTCCACTCAATTTCATGTATGTTAATCACTGAAATTGTTTTGAATTTTAGGCAGAAGAAAAGTGCAGCTATCTGGAGTGGATAGACAGTGAGTGGTCAGTTGCTATGCAGTTTTGCATGGGTCAATTGTGGAGCATGTATGGCAAAGAAAACGAGGACATAATCAGAGAAAATCTTAATTTGGGTGAAGAAAAATTCAAAATAATTGAAGAAAAGAGAAAGATGGAGGAAGAGCTTAGATGTTTCAAACTTGATTTTGCAAAAATGGTGGCTGACAAGGAGGAGGCTATTAATCAGCTTGGCAGTGCTTGGTTGGCTATCAGTGATCTGAAAGAGGAGATTGAGAAGAAGAAGTTGGCAGACCATGGTTGCACCAATCTACATTAGGTACTTAGGGCGAAGGCAGAGAAGGAGAGGGACCAGCTTGTGCTAGAGAGAGACCAAATGAAGCAAGAGAAGAAAAAGTTAGAGTACATCATTTCTAATATGATGAAACAGAACCATGGCTATAACGACAAGGTCAAGAAGTTGAAGGAGATCTGTGATGAATTTTAAGTATGTAATGGTTGAATTTGTATTGAACTATCCAGTAGTAGAACTACCCAGTAGTAGAAATATCCAGTACTAGAATTTGTAATGAATTATCGAGCAGAATTATCTAGTAGTATCAGTAATTATTATTTTTAACTAAGCTCATGTTCGAAAATTGTTTTCAAATTTGCATATTACAAATAAAAACATAGTCTAACATAGTACACATTAAAACATAGCGTAGACATATTACAAATTAAAAGGTAGGCCGACACATTATGTAGCTTCTGAGTTATTTATTCCTCGTCCACCCCTTCGGCCTCGACTGCCACGTCCACCAGGACTGCCACAACCACTTCTTGCTACAGTTGTCGCGGTCGTCGATGTGGAAGCACTCGTCAATGTGGAAGCACCGTCTTTGTTCAGGTCGGGGCAATATTTCATCCTATGTCCATAAGTCGCGCAGAGCAAACATTGTCTGGTTGCTCCACCAGCTTTAGATTGGTCCATATCGTTTCAGATGCACTTTACCTTACGTCTGCCCCTGCTAATTCGTCGAAGTCCAGGATCCAGGATGTATACTCTCTCACCACCATTTACCTTGTTGAAATTGCCGATGATTCTAAACCCTGTCATCTCACCTGTCTAGACATTGAGTACTGCCGCTTTTGAATAGTGCGGAGACACGAAGGAGATAGTGTCTAACTCAATCTCGCCACAGGCAGCCAACACATGTGAGCAAGGCAGGTGCAACAACTGAGAATTGTTGCATGTACACTCACAAGTTGGATAAAATTTCGTTCCAATTTTAACCTCATGCGTCTTCACCTCATTTGCAGAACCAAAACGATCAGTAGAAAGCTGAACCTCATACCTCCTTTCCCGATTAGCTATGAGTGTGACAATGTGCTTTTTTGCTTTCTTTAAGTTTTGAGCCATGTACTCCATGACACGGCTTCAATAAGGTGTGTTCTGATTAACTGCAATATGCTTCTTTGCTAACTCGTGCCTTTCTCTGAAATATCTCAAAGTCCCATGAAATACACCCTCCACAATAGCTATCTTGGTGATGCTCTATTCCCTCTGAGTACAAAGTTATACACCTCTGCAAGATTGGTTGTCATGTGGCTATACATGGCTCCATGGGTGTCATGCAGCAAAGACCAATTCACTGGAGGCTCTTTCTCTATCCACTCAGAAAAATTATTTATTGCCCTGCCCTTCTTTCTCTTCGTATTAGGAGGGTCAATTCCAGGCAAGTCACAAAGATCTACTCGCTCCTCCAGCTCCGCGATGAGTGCTGTTAATTTAACCTGGTCTTTTTCCATTATCTTCCTAGCAAGGACCCACTTCTTAGTAAACTCATCTAGTTTTGACCAAATAAATTCGTATTTGCGCTGCTGGTTTTGCTGGCATAACTTTTTGAACAAGTTCATCAACCGTTTGTTCTTGAACTGTGAGAAACAATTTGCACCCAAATGGCGCAAGCACCACCGGCTTTGCAAGTCCTTCCAAGGTGTTGGCTCGTCAGTTGTTGGGTTCGTTAGTGTCTTCATAGCCTTTAATATACCAGGACGTCTGTCATGAATGACACACACGTTTGATCGGTCCTTCACGATCGCAATTTTAACTTGCCAGAAGAACCATACCCAGCTCAGAAAGTTATCACCCTCCACAAATGCCATGGCTAGTGGGATGATTTGGTTGTTCCCGTCCACACCAATAGCAGTCAGGATTTGCCCTTTGTACTGACCAGTCAGGAATGTACCATCCACAAACATCACAGAAGGATAATGCCGGAAAGCTTCGATGCACAAACTGAAAGAGAAGAATACTCGTTTCAACACCTTGTAATCTGGTATAATTTCCAACCTCGTGTGTTGTATGTTAACATAAGTGTCGGGATTCCTCTCCTTCGGTATGTCAAGGAGACGGACAACATTGTCATATGAGTCAAAGAACATCCAAAACCTTTCCTTCATAGCCTTCTGCTTAGCCCTCCAAGCCTTCCCATATGGAATGTCACAATTCCATCTGACCTTCACTGCTTTCTGGATATGTTTTGCTTCCATATCTTTCTTCTCAACTATCTCAGTATACATGAGTTGCGTTATGAGAGTTGAAGTCAGGTTTGGATGATGAACCAAAAGTTTTTTCCTCACACAATTATGTGGGACCACATTGGTGACAACCCAGTGGATGTTATACTTCGACACGTGCCCGTGCACCTTCACAGGACAACTTGTTTCAACACACTTCACAATATATTTTGTTGTACTAGATATGTGTGTCCGAAAACCCTCTGCGTAGACATAGCCCACTTTATCACCGCATACTTCAATTTTTTCTTTGTGTCGAACATAGCCCCGATCTGGACTTGGTTAGTATTATATTGCCATGGAGTCCCGTGGCCATCGTTGGCAGTAATGATGTCGGATATGTCCTGATCCCATGCAGAAGGAATTGGTACCTCCACTTCATCCTCGGAATTTTCAGAATCCAGATCCTCCGCAAACCCATCCTCGTTCTTGTTGGGGAACGTTGCATGGGAAACAAAAAAATTCCTACGCACACGAAGACCTATCATGGTGATGATCATCTACGAGAGGGAGATCGGATCTACATACCCTTGTAGTTCCCTAAGCGGGAAGCGTTAAGAAACGTGGTTGATGTAGTGGCACGTCTTCGCGATCCAAATCGCCGCCGTCCCACGATCCGTCCCGATCTAGTACCGAACGGACGGCACCTCCGCATTCAGCACACGTACAGCTCGATGACGATCTCCGCCTTCTTGATCCAGCAAGAGAGACGGGGAAGTAGATGAATTCTCCGGTAGCGTGACGGTGCGCCGGTGGTGGTGATGATCTTATTCCTGCAGGGCTTCGCCTAAGCACCGTAGAAATCCGATCTAGAGGAAGAACTACGAAGTAGAGGTTTAGGGTTGCACGTGGCAAAGTTGTGTCTCAAAAACCCTAAAACCTCTAGTATATATAGGAGGAACCAAGGTGTGGGGCTTGCCTCCTACTCCAAGTAGGAGGGCTTCGGTCGAGAGGGAGGAGGGATCCTCCTCCAATTCGGTTTGGAGGGAGGAGTCCCTTCCTTCCTTCCCACCTCCTCTTTTTATCATTTTGCCATTGTTTTTATCCTTGGCCGAAATAGCCCTATTGGGCTGGCCTCACCAGCCCACTAAGGGCTGGTGCGCCACCCATGGGCCTATTAGGTTCTCTCCCGGGTGGGTGGCCCTGATACGTCCATTTTGCATCATGCTTTCATGTTGATATTTATCGCTTTTTGGGTTGTTATTACACTTCAAGGTACAATATTATGCCTTTTCTCTCTTATTTTGCAAGGTTTACATGAAGAGGGAGAATGCCGGCAGCTGGAATTCTGGCCTGAAAAAGGAGCAAGTTTGAAATACCTATTATGCACAACTCCAAACACCCTGAAAATCAACGATGGTTTTTTTGGGATTTATAAAAAATACTGGGCCGAAGAAGTGCCAGAGGGGCGCCAGCGGGTGGCCACAAGCCTGCTAGGCGCGGCCACCCCCCTGGTCGCGCCTAGGGGGCTTGTGGGCTCCCCGCTGGCCCACTGGCCCCCCTCTTTTGCTATAAGAAGGGTTCCGGTCTGGAAAAATCAAGAGGAGGATTTTCGGAGGATTCGCCGACGCCACGAGGCGGAACTTGAGCAGAACCAATCTAGAGCTCCGGCAGGACGATCCTGCCGGGGAAACTTCCCTCTCGGAGGGGGAAATCGTCGCCATCATCATCACCAACACTCCTCTCATAGGAGGGGACTCATCACCATCAACATCTTCATCAACACCATCTCATCTCCAAACCCTAGTTCATCACTTGTAACCAATCTCCGTCTCGCGACTCCGATTGGTACTTGTAAGGTTGATAGTAGTGTTAATTACTCTTTGTAGTTGATGCTAGTTGGATTACTTGGTGGAAGAGTTTATGTTCAGATATTTGATGCTACTCATTGCCTCTCTAGTCATGAATATGATTATGCTTTGTGAGTAGTTACTTTTGTTCCTGAGGACATGGGATAAGTCATGCTATAAGTAGTCATGTGAATTTGGTATTTGTTCCGTATTTTGATGTGTTGTATGTTGTTTTTCCTCTAGTGGTGTTATGTGAACGTCGACTACATAACACTTCACCATTATTTGGGCCTAGAGGAAGGCATTGGGAAGTAGTAAGTCGATGATGGGTTGCTAGAGTGACAGAAGCTTAAACCCTAGTTTATGCGTTGCTTCGTAAGGGGCTGATTTGGATCCACTAGTTTAATGATATGGTTAGACTTTGTCTTAATTCTTCTTTCGTAGTTGCGGATTCTTACGAGAGGGGTTAATCATAAGTGGATGATTGTCCAAGTAAGGGCAGTACTCAAGCGCCGGTCCACCCATATATCAAACTATCAAAGTAACGAACGCGAATCATATGAACATGATGAAAACTAGCATGACAGAAATTCCCGTGTGTCCTCGGGAGCGTTTTTCCTCCTATAAGACTTTGTCCAGGCTTGTCCCTGGCTACAAAAGGGATTGGGCCACTTTGCTGCACCGTTGCTACTTTTGTTACTTGCTACTTGCTATGAATCATCTCACCACACAATCACTTGTTACCGATAATTTCAGTGCTTGCACAGAATACCTTGCTGAAAATCACTTGTCAGATCCTTCTGCTCCTCGTTGGGTTCGACACTCTTACTTATTGAAAGGACTACGATAGATCCCCTATACTTGTGGGTCATCAGGCCCCTCCCGGTAAAACCCCAGAACCCATTCGTCACTCCCGGTACACTGCCGGCAATGCCCGAAATCTTTTCGGAAGCCAAATACAACAATCCTATATATCAATCTTCATCTCCGGACCATTTCGGAAACCCTCGTGACGTCCGGGATCTCATGCGGGACTCCGAACAAAACTTCAGTCAGCAGCACCTATAACTCAACTATACCAAAACGTCACCGAACCGTAAGTGTGCAGACCATGCGGGTTCGAGAACTATGTAGACATGACTTGAGACACTCCCCGATAAATATCCAATAGCGGGACCTGGATGTCCATATTGGATCCTACATATTCTACGAAGATCTTATAGGTTGAACCTCTATGTCAAGGATTCAAATAATCCCCAATATCATTCCCTTTGTCCTTCGGTATGTTACTTGCCCGAGATTTGATCGTCGGTATCCCCATACCTATTTCAATCTCGTTACCGGAAAGTCTCTTTACTCGTTCCGTAATACAAGATACCGTGACTAACTCTTTAGTCACATTGCTTGCAAGGCTTGCATGTGATGTTGTATTACCGAGTGGGCCCCGAGATACCTCTCTGTCACATGGAATGACAAATCCCATTCTTGATCCATGCTAACTCAACGGACATCTTCGGAGATATCTGTAGAGCATCTTAATAGTCACCCAGTAACGTTGCGACGTTTGATACACACAAGGCATTCCTCCGGTGGCAGTGAGTTACATGATCTCATGGTCATAGGAATGAATACTTGACATGCAGAAAACAATAGCAACAAAATGACACGATCACATGCTACGTTTATAGTTTGGGTCTTGTCCATCACATCATTCTTCCAATGATGTGATCCCATCATCAAGTTACAACACTTGTCTATAGTTAGGAAACCTTAACCATCCTTGATCAACAGGCTAGTCAACTAGAGGCTTACTAGGGACATAGTTTTGTGTATATATCCACACATGCATTTATGTTTTCATTCAATACAATTATAGCATGGATAACAAACGATTATCTTGAAACAAGAAATATAATAATAACTATTCTATTATTGCCTCTAGGGCATATTTCCAACAGTTCTCTTCCTCCATCACCCTGTGCATTTCATCGCCTTCCCCATCCCCATCAGCAACACCAAAGCCTGCTAATACTATCGACTGAATACTCTGCCAAGTATCATGACCACTAACATTGTGTGGCAAATAATATGACTCTTTCTCGGCTTGGCTAGCATACACATCCGGTGGCTGTGACCCAGATACATATATCTCATTAGCCACTTCATTACCCTGTTGGGTAACGTAGCATAAATTCAAAACATTTCCTACGCGTATTCAGATCTTCCTATTGAGAGACCAGCAACGAGAGAGGGGTGAGTGCATCTTCATACCTTTGAAGATCGCTAAGCGGAAGCGTTGCTAGAACGCGGTTGATGGAGTCGTACTCGCGGCGATTCAGATCGCGGTGTGATTCCGATCTAGTGCCAAACCACGGCACCTCCGCGTTCAACACACGTGCAGCCCGGTGACGTCTCCCGCACCTTGATCCAGCAAGGAGGAGGGAGAGGTTGGGGAATATCTCCGGCAGCACGACGTTGTGGTGTCGATGGAGAGACGAGGTCTCCCGGCAGGGCTTCGCCAAGCACCTTGGGAGGAGGAGGAAGGAGGGGAGCAGGGCTGCATCGAGGGAGAGAAAAAACCGTGTGCAAAACAGCCCCAAACCCCTAGGTATATATAGGAGGAGGGGAGGGGGTGCCACCCCTAGGGTTCCCACCCTAGGTGGTGCAGCAGCCCCCCCCTCAGATGGGAGGTGCGGCGGCCAGGGCAGGGGGAGGGGGTGGTGCACCCCTAGGTGGGCCTTAGGCCCACCAGCGCCTAGGGTTTCCCCCCTCTCCACCTCCTGCGCCTTGGGCCCCTTTGTGGGAGGCGCACCAGCGCACTTTGGGCTGGTTGCCCACCACCTTTTGGCCCATGCTACCTCTTGGGGCTGGTGGCCCCTCTCGGTGGACCCCCGAGACCATTTCCGGTGGTCCCGGTACACTACCGGTGACGCCCGAAACATTTCCGCTGTCCAAAACCATCCATCCTATATATCAATCTTTACCACCAGACCATTCAGAGCTCCTCGTGACGTCCGGGATCTCATCGGGGACTATGAACAACTTTCGGTAACCTCGTATAACATTTCCCTATAACCCTAGCGTCATCGAACCTTAAGTGTGTAGGCCCTACGGGTTCGGGAAACATGCAGACATGACCGAGCCGCCCTCCGGCCAATAACCATCAGCGGGATCTGGATACCCATGGTGGCTCCCACACGTTCCACGATGATCTCATCGGATGAACCACGATGTCAAGGATTCAATCAATCCCGTATACAATTCCCTTTGTCTGTCGGTATAGAACTTGCCCGAGATTCGATCATCGGTATACCTATACCTTGTTCAATCTCGTTACTGGTAAGTCTCTTTACTCGTTTTGTAGCACGTCATCCTATGACTAACTCCTTAGTCACATTGAGCTCATGATGATGTTCTATCGAGTGGGCCCAGAGATACCTCTCCGTCACACGGAGTGACAAATCCCGATCTCGATTCGTACCAACCCAACGTACACTTTCGGAGGTACCCGTAGTGCACCTTTATAGTCACCCAGTTACGTTGTGACGTTTGATACACCCAAAGCACTCCTACGGTATCCGGGAGTTGCACAATCTCACGGTCGAAGGAAAAGACACTTGACATTAGAAAAGCTTTAGCATACGAACAATATGATCTAGTGCTATGTTCAGGATTGGGTCTTGTCCATCACATCATTCTCCCAATGATGTGATCCCGTTATCAATGACATCTAATGCCCATGATCAGGAAACCATGATCATCTATTGATCAACGAGCTAGCCAACTAGAGGCTTGCTAGGGACACATTGTGATCTATTTATTCACACATGTATTACTGTTTCTTGTTAATACAATTATAGCATGAACAATAGATGATTATCATGAACAAGGAAATATGATAATAACCATTTTATTATTGCCTCTAGGGCATATTTCCAACATACCCTGGCCTGGTTCATACCCCACGTTGACTTGTACGAAATTCTCCTCCTTCGCCACTGGTTGCACTAGGGCATAAGGGTGGATTCTTCGGTCTTTGGAACGACTTAACAGGGACAACCGATGCTGGCTCATATCTATCGGCATCAACTTCCACTTGACACTTTTACAGGATTTGGTCCACAATGCATGAATACTGACGGAACAGACTTCATGATCCAACCGAAAACTACTAGTCAACCAGTGCTTCAACTGCCTAATGTACAGTCTTTCTGGGTCTGAAAGTGTCATGACGCCGTTTTTAAACTCGCTAAGATCAACCCCCTACTCATTATGTCGAACATTAACATGGTCGTAATAAACAGTCAAATTTACGGATTCACACATTTTCACATGTCAGACATTGCCAACTTGTCATTATTCGCAACGAACAAATTCATACTAAAATAAACCTACACTAAAAAATCGGTATACCTTCGACGCGTGTGTCCCCTTCTTCTTCCTCTCCACCTTCTTCTTCCTCTCCACCACACCACCTCCTCACCATCCACACCTCCACCACCCCACCATGGCTCCTCCAAAAGAACAAAAAACTACCCCATGGCACAAAATGAGACCGTAGGTAGGCCGGTGGAGATGGGTATGATCTATAGTTTCAGCGGATTGAACAGGAAAACAGGGGGAGGATGGAGGGAGGTCGGAGGGGGGAATGAGGGAAGAAAAACGAGAGAGAGAAGAGGAGCCAGTGACTGAGGAGGCAGAAGGGCTCGGCCGGCCTTATCCAGGGGCTCTTCGGCCTCCTGGAGGCCGACGGGCCCTCTTCGGCCGCCCACAAGCCGACAGGTGGGCTTTTCGGCCACCTGTGGGCCCACGGGCCTCCGTCGGCCGCCGCAAGCCAACCTGTCCCCCTTCGTCCTCCCGCCGGCCGACACGCCACTCTTTGGCCCACCAGAGGCCGACGGGGTACCATTTGTGAATTTTTCCAATTTGGGCTATCGGTTTTCGAATTTGGTACAAAATCTGGCGTACTTTAATTTTTTTCGCAAATCCATCTCTTTCTTTAGACCCACGTCTAACAAGCCCCACCTGTCATGAAACAATTATAAAGGTGACACAAGCAACCAAAAATCGGTCAAAAGTAAAAAATGGGATGGTTGCCGAAGCTTTGGGAGTGTTTCTTTACAAAGAGTTTTTGCTGTAGGGAATAAAAAAGTCCCTTTTAGTCCCATATGAAACAAACATGGGGGACTTTTAGGGACTAAAAGGGATATTTGGGACTGAAGGAAGAAGTCCCTATGAAAAGGTCTTTTTTAGACTTTCTTGGCACTTTTTTCCAACAATGCCCGTACTTTTAGCATGTCATTTAATAACTTCAATACATTACTAGAGGTAACATAGTCTTTTTTGCATGTCATTTAGTGACCTTTAATCCTTATTTAGTCCCTGAAAACAAACGGATAAGCACTAGAAACTTTTTAGTTGGGACTTAAAAAAGTCATAAAACTTTTTAAAGAAACACGACCTTTTGCCTCTCGCAAGTGACTCAGGATGGCGGGTAGCATAGCTGCTTTTCTCTTGTGCGATTATCGAAAGGAAAAAGTCCATTTTGAACCCTGAACTGGTAGATGTCTGCCGGAATTGACCCCGAAGTACAAATCCCTGTCGATTGCACCTTGAAGTAACAAATCCTGGTCTAAATCTAACCTTAGAGTGTTTTGCTGCTAATAACTGATGACGTGGCTGCATTCAACCAAGATTGTGACGGATGGGACCATGTCTTAACCGCACCGCACCTACTCCAATGGAAATATCTAGTCGATTGGGGAACGAAGCTAGGGTTCACCGAGCGGTGAGAAATCAGACGAGGGCGGAGGAGAAATCAGAGTGCCACAGCGGAGGCTGGTGACGGCGTCGGAGAGGGATATGTCGTGGTCGTCGATTGTTGATGTGTCCGCTCCAGGATTCCGTCGTGTTGCAGGAAGGCGAGCGGCGGATGCGCGGTCGACGGTGCGCTACCGCGAGGATGCCATGGCGTACGAACCCGCGAAGATGTGCCGGTGCGATCCTCCGAGGAAGGCGTCGCGCTGGATCTCTTGGAGCCGTCAAAATCCAGGAAGGAGATACTACTCCTGCGTGGATGCGCTGGTGAGTTCCCCCTCTCTGTTTGATTTTCTTCTCCTCTATGTTTGATTTCTTCTCCTCTCTGTTCTGATTGTTTCTCCTCTCTGCATTTGAACAACATGGTGGCTGCGGCTATGTTGAGTGGCATGACCCTGATTGGTGATCTGTTGAGTGTTGAGTGGCATGACCCTGATTGTTGAGTGGCATGACCCTGATTGGCTGTGGCCCAAATTACTAAGTGACCTGGTTGGTGATCTTCGTGATGAGGTGTGGATGCTTAAAGGGCAGAGGAGTGTGTCTCAAGTGGAAGATCACACTGCAACCATGACTGCCAATGATGATGAAACAACAATGATGCTCGTATCTGTGCAAGATGAACCGAGGAAGAAGAATGAAGAATTGGTTGCTGTGAAGGCCAAATATGATAATGTTGTGTTTCTGTTCATTGTGTTTGTGTGCTTATGTGCTTCCGAGGACTGCAAATAACTTGTCTGACCACAGTTGTTGCATCGTGTCAGATTCATCAGGCTCTGCAGTTGTCATCACAACATCAGGTTCAGAATCTGTCCAAGAAAGTATCTCATCCTCAAAGTCACTGCCAGTGCTACTGTCGGCACTTTCTTCTTCTCCATGGTACTCTACATAGACATCTGCAATAGCACCAACATCTACATAATCTGCCATCTTAAGACATTTGCTGTCATCATCCAGAAACATCAAGCCATTCACAAGTTCATGACCAGGAATTAAGAAATAAAACTTCATAGACTCCTTCAGTGCAATGTGATCCTTCAAAAAGCCATTTACTTCCTGCAGAGATAATTTGTCCCTTTCTATGTCCGACCTAGCTTTATCTCCTCCAACATATTACAGATTGGGGCCAGTACGAATGAATTCCCCACCCAGATGGAAACAGACATGCAAAATCTCGGTGGGATCCATGCTATCACTGCAGTAGACAAATAATAGGAGCAAAAATTAACCTATCTGTACATTTCAACATCGAAATCTACGGCTAAATCGAAAAAAATCGCAACTTTTCTGCCCGAAAAAACCCTACCCCAAAACCAGTGTAAACCCTAACAAAATTGCCGCAATCAGAGCCTAAACTACGAGCATCGGAGGAGGAGGGCATCGGGGTGTTTACCTCCACTTGTTTGCGCTGCCGCACCGTCACGATCGTCGCCGTACAGCCGATCACCCGTCGGTCGCCATTACTGCCGCGCGAGAGAGGTGGAAGAGGGGAAGGCACGCAGGAGGTGGAGTTGTGGACGGGGATTAAGCCTTGCGGGCCTGTACAACACCCTCCCAGACCGGAATTAGTGGGTCGGCCCACTCCAGCTGCGCTCTTTACGGTCCAGCACGTCGCCAAAAGCAAGCATTCCCGGCCACATCACCAATCCCCGTTTGGCAAAGCACTCTAAGGTTCAATTTAGACCGGGATTTGTTACTTCAGGGTGCAATCGACAAGGATTTGTACTTCGGGGTCAATTCTGACAGACATCTACCAGGTCACGGTTCAAAATGGACTTTTTCCTTATCGAAACCATCACCCGGAATACCTGTACTCCCGTGTACGCCATGGGATCTTGACCGTCCAATCGCTAATCCAACCGCCCATGGGTCTCGGGCCGCCCAAGTGAAGCGCGGCAGCTGGTGACACACGAACGATACCGAGCCGGAGCCCACCCATCCGCAACTCTCTCCCTCCACCCGCTCGCGCTCACGGCCGCCGCGATGCCGCCAGCGCCACCGCCGCCGGTCCACCTCCGCCTCCGGGTCTCCCTCACCCAGCCCCACCCTCTCCCTCTCCCCTCCTCCCGCCGCCTCTCCTGCGTGACCTCCGGGCCAGCCACCGCTCGCCACCTCTCCCTCCGCCGCGGCAGCCGGCGCCGCGCCCCCGTGCGCGCCGCGCGGAGCGAGCCCGCAGGGGCGGAGGGGTTCGATGAGGAGCTGGGCAGGCTCCTCGAGCTGCTCCCCGGGGAGCTTCGGCGGAGTGTGGAGGACCACCCGGAGCTCCCCGCGCTGGTGGAGGTGGTCATGGACCTCGGCCGCCCCCCGCTCGCCCGCTTCCCCTCCGGTGACTTCCTCCTCTCCCACCGCCCCATCTCCTTCGACGACCTCCACCAGGCCACTGCCAAGGTCAGGCTCATTCTACAAACTGCGATACGGTGCTGCTGCATTGTGAGACGAAGACGACTCCAACTTAGCTTATCTGCCTTTGGTAGGTTGGGGATTTCGGAGGGGACAATCGCGCCGGGATTAGCCGGACGTTGCACCGGATCAGCGCGATTAGGAACAGGCAGGGAGACATTGTAGGACTGACCTGCCGCGTCGGGAGGGCTGTGCCCGGAAGTGCTAATTTGCTTCAGGATTTGGTGAAGGCTGGTGGGTCGTTGCTGCTCATCGGCCCACCAGGGGTGGGGAAGACAACTGTCATAAGGTATTCTTGGATGATTACCACATTGTACAGTGCACCAGTGATTGCTGATAGATACGTATGTGTAGCAACTTTAATTAGGAGAGTTTCTGTGCCAACATGCACCAATTTTAGCATCAGATTGTTGCCTTGCCTTGCAGAGAAATTGCACGAATGCTAGCAGATGACTACGATAAGCGGGTGATGATTGTTGATACATCCAATGAGATAGCTGGAGATGGCGACATTCCTCACCCAGGAATAGGCAATGCCCGTAGGTTGCAAGTGCCTAACCAAGAAATGCAGCATAAGGTTTGCTCTATTGAGTTTAACACCTTGTTGCCTTTTGAAGTTTGCACGATTGTATATGACTGTATTGTACTGCTCACAAGCCTATTGCTCCTCATTGACACACGTACTTAAAACAGATGTACTTGTTTATCAATTATATCAAACCATTTCATACAGTACGGAACATTTATATCCCTTTTACCACTTACATTGTATGTTAAATCTGTTCCTTTAATGCCGATCAGGTGTTGATAGAAGCTGTGGAAAATCACATGCCTCAGGCAATCGTCATTGATGAAATTGGAACTAAGCTAGAGGCTATGGCTGCTAGCACCATTGCACAGCGGGGGATACAACTTGTTGCCTCCGCTCATGGTGTAACAATAGAGAACCTGACCATGAATCCTTCACTAGATATGCTTGTCGGAGGAATACAGGTAATGACATGCTGCACTTGATTCTATTTACTGTTACGAAACAATTGTATTTTCACGCTGCAGCAAGATGAACTGTGTCATTCCAGTTGAAGTTATGAGCAGTGATGCAGTCCATCTAAATAACCTTATTTAACTTTGCTTTAGAGACAAGTATGATTTTCTGATTGTGTAGCTTTAGAACATACTAAATTACATACTCCAAAATCAGTATCGCGAGATGGTCTAAGCGATGCAAATATTACTTGTTTTCTGTTTCACCATGGTTGCTAATTTACATCATTGTTTCTCTAAGAGCGTCACCCTTGGCGATGAAGAAGCAAGCAGGAGAAGGGTCCAAAAAACGGTCCTAGAGCGCAAGGGCCCGTCAACATTCGCATATGCTGTAGAGATTGTGTCAAAAACTGAGTTACGTGTCCATCGTAGTCTGGAGGCTACAGTAGATGCTCTGCTTGCAGGTTCTCTCTAATTTTGCGACTAATCAACTACATTATCACGTTACATTTGATGCAATGATTTTCTCAGAGTAATAGTATACATGAGGCTGTGATGCCATTATGATTAGATTTTGTTTTGTTGGTGCAGGTAGAATGCCTAATGTTGAAATTCGTAAGTTGGGTTCAACCGGCTCAGTGCAGCAGGAAGTTTCTGTGCAGAAGGATCAATTTCGTCGTGATCCTTACAAAATTGTGTCTCAATTTGAAGTTGCTTCCTTAAGTAATGCAAGAACAAGCTTGGACTCTGCATTTAATCTTGATTCTGCCAACGGACATATAGAGAACTCTAATGTGTCTGAAGCAGGCTTCAATCTCTATGTTTATGGGGTACGAATTTCTTCAATAGACCATTTCCTTGATCATTTTTTACAGTGATCTTCAGTAGTTCTTTTACGTGTTTAAGGTTTACTTTGGTGGTGTTATTGTTAACACGATGCTTATTTGGTATGGACGTTGATTCTATTTGGCCGTATAATATCAAACTTTTGGGGATCTCTATGGAACTATGTTCATCCTTACAAAAACAACAGCAAAGCCTTTACTTCTAATAAAATAAGGGGTAGGCTAGAGCTGAAGCCCATAAGATCTCAAAACCAATTCATGGTTCTAGCACATGGATAGCTAACTTCCACGCGCTCCTGTCCATGGCTAGTTCTTTGATGATAGTCCAGTCCTTCAGATCTCTCCCTATGGACTCCTCACATGTCAAGTTTGGTCTACCCTGAACATTATCAGCATGCTTGAACCGTCCTCTATGCACTGGAGCTTTTGGAGGCCTACACTGTATATGCCCAAACCATCTTAGACGGTTGTTGGACAAGCTTCTCTTCAATCGGTGCTACCCCAACTCTATCATGTAGATCATCATTCGGGACCTGGTCCTTTCTTGTGTGGCCACACATCCATCTCAACATGCCCATCTCCACTACACCTAAATGTTCAAGCACCACATCATCCCCAAAGAGCGTACACCATGGGATATCTTTGTATAACCTTGTGAACTCGTCCATCATCAAAGAAAAGAAAAAGAAAACTGCTCAAAGCTAACCCTTGGTGCAGTCCTATTTTAATTGGAAAGTCATCAGTGTCGCTATCACTTTTTCGAACACTTGGCACAACATTATTGTACATGTCCTTGATGAGGATAATTTACTTTGTTGGGTCTTTGTGTTTCCCCAAGGCCCACCACATAACATTCCATGGTATCTTATCCTAGGCCTTCTGCAAGTCAATGAACACCATGTGCAGATCCTTCTATTGCCCCATGTATCTCTCCATGAGTTGGTGTACCAAGAAAATGGCTTCCATGGTCGACCTCATAGGCATGAAACCAAGCTGATTTTTGCTCATGCTTGTCAACACCCCCCTTGTTCTTGAAGATTGGTACTGATATACTCCGCCTCCATTCTTCCGGCATCTTGTTTGCCTGAAAAATGAGGTTAAAAAGCTTAGTTAGCCATACTATCGATGTGTCTATGAGGCCTCTCCACACCTCAATGAGGATACAATAAGGGCCATCGCCTTGCCTCCTTTCATCCTTTTTAAAGCCTCTCTCACCTTAGACTCCTGGATTTGTGGCACAAAATGCCTGCTGGTATCATTAAAGGAGTCGTCCATCTCAATGGCAGAGCTCTCATTCTCTCCATTGAACAACTTGTCGAGGTACTCCCGCCATCTATGCTTAATCTCCTTGTCCTTCACTATGAGCTGATCTGCTCTGTCCTTGATGCATTTGACATGGTTGACATCCCTCATCTTCCTCTCTTGGATCTTGACCATCTTATAGATGTCCCTTTCGTCTTCCTTCGTGTCTAAGTGCTGGTAGAGGTCCTCATACACCCGCCCCCTTGCTTCACTCACAGCTCGCTTTGCGGTCTTCTTTGCCACCTTGTACCTCTTTATGTTGTCTACACCCCTATCCAGGTGTAGGCATCTGAAACAAGACAATGGTGAATTTGTGTCTTCTTTGCCACTTTGATAGTCCTGGTTTTGCTTGTTGGGAAGTGCTCCTGCATGCTGCTAGTGTGTGTGTCCTTAATCAGAAAAGAATGATAGTATTGTCTTTTGTCTTTTAATTGTTCCTGTGACTGCTACAAGACAATGGTGAATTTGCGGTAAATGGTCTATGAATTTTATTAGTTGTGAATTACTTGTTTAAAAATCTTTTGTAGAATTTTCAGTTCTTAAATGAAAAAAAAAGAAGTTTGACAGTCCTAGTTTAGTTGTTGGAAAGCGCTCCCATGTGCTGCTACTTTGCGCGTTGACGGTGAGGGGTTAAAGTTGTTCACAAATTATGTAACCTACCTTCTCCTTTCACTGCAACAAGACAGTGGTAAAATTGTGGTCAATAATTGATGATTTTTGTTAGCTGTCAATTACCTGTTTATACATATTTTGTAGAATTTGCAGTACTTAGTTTGAAACTTGGATAGGGTGTTCTAGATATCCGAGGAAATTGCCTTGCAAGCGATTAAACAACTGGAGCTGGAAGACATGATTACTTTGACTTATAACATCAGTGAAGCTGATGCAGTGATTGCTTTGCAATCGAAGCTCAAGAAGAATTCTCAGATTCAGGCTTTGTTGAAATCTGAAGATTTACCGGTTTTCTTTGCTAAGGTACGCAGTTGCGCTCTTCATTCTCACTGCCCTGTTTTTTTTTTTTTTGAAGTGGCAGAATGATTCTATGGTGACGCGCTTTCCTTCGTAGACAAACTCCCTGGTGCAAATTACCAGGGCACTTCGCGTCCTTGTCGATGATCACGTGGATGGTTTGATCGATGTTGAAGATAAGGAGGAAGTAAGATCATCAGAGGAAACCGATGCCTTGGAGGTACCATCATCATATAGTCAACTTGCCCTGGATACAACCTTCTCGGTGAGCATAACAAACCAATTGTTTCTTTGATGACAGGAAGCAAGATTGGCAGTCGAGCAGGTAGTGATCCCGAAAGGGGAGAGCATGCAGCTCCTGCCCAGACCATCGACCATCATCTCCTCCCAAGTGAACCTCGTCGAAAGGTTCAACCTCAAGTGGGAAGTCACGGGACAGGAGCCGAACGCGTGCCTACGGATCCTTCCGCAGTTCGCGGACAGGGAAGAAGTTGCCGCCTCGGAGCAAGAGACCTCCGAGACCGCACCCGGGCTCACAGATTCAGATGGCAGCTCCGACGGCATGGACTATACGCAGAGCGGTGTCACCAGGCTACCCTTCCTCCCAGAGTAGCAAGCATATCCTGCTGAGAGTTCCTTTGCCGTGTGCCCCTTCTGTACCTACTAGCTGTACATTCCACTCCTTTCCTTTTTGCAGCCATTCGCCGTCGCTGGTACCCTGGTAAATTCTCTCGCAACAGAAAGCAACTCTGTTGGATTACAGTGGGCTGTTCGGCAGGTCGATGGTGTCATAGTGCTGCTTTTCCAACTCATACCGAACATAACGGGATCGGATCCAACTCAGAACCGCACGCACAACGACAACGTCCGGATCGTTTCGCATCTTTCTGTGTTGAGTTGGTGCCGTCGTCATTGGCATGAATCTCGGCAGCTATCAGCGCAGAGGCGTGGGAACTCTGTATTTTATCTACGGGTTGCAGCAGCTACGACCCGGCGATCACCGCGTTTGTCGAATGTTGGGACCTGTGTCCGTCACTGTCAAAAACCACTTCTCCCTTTAGCCATGGCACCATCGCCATGCATGATGCATGCAGCATGCCCACGTTTTCACATGGCACCATGCACGCCTCAACTCGTGTCCCACGAACTGTATCAGCTGCGTTCCCACTGGATCGGCCGGTGGGCTGGGCTGCAGGCGCTGTGGCTGTGCGTGCATGTACCTTCCATGTTTGTTAATTCGGAGGGGTGTGGCCAAATACGGCTCGCCCCCGGTTGCCGCATCCGGCCTCTCTGGCTGCCCGAGGGTCGCACGGCCTATGGGGGGAAAGCTGCCAATGGCCAGCCACCTTCGTGCGTGCACGGCCATGGCCGTAGTGCATGTCGTGGGGGGTGGGTCTCCTCGGGTGAGCTAGTTTAACAAGGACTCCATTGGAGCCAAGCCACACCTAGAACTAGAAGAGCTCCTTCCATTGGCCATACCTAGAACTCCCATCCATTGCCCCGTCCTACTTATACAATTCACGGGCCGGTGCAAAGTGACACGGACCGCCCTATAGCTAGCTAGCTAGCTCATGACCTGGGCACTGGGGTGGTCTTGGACTCTTGGTCATGCATGCATGGATCTGTCGGTACGCATAGTATAGCTAGCTAGGGACGTCCTAGGGTGGTTACTCGCCTTTACGAGTTGGACGAATGGGAAACTCTTTGCCTGCCAAGCGCAATGGCTCTGCCGATCCCAGACTCCAATTTGGTAAGGTCGATCGATGGAGTTACAAATGGGTGTGTGCGTGGACGCAACCTCTTTGACATATCATCAATTGTGTGTGTGCGCGCCTACGTAGGTCGTGGTGTGAACAAAGTTTCGTGCGGTGGCAAGAGGCGGCGAGAGATATGCATGTGTATCCGGGCGAAGATTACGGCGGCTGCTGATTCGACCGCGGTGATCTGGCCCAAGACACCCGTTCCCACGGATTTTGATTGCCGCTCTCTTGTCGTTCCAATGGCGTGACGAAACCTGTCGATAACGATGGTTGGTCCAACAAACAATGTCAAACATGCACGGATGTCTTTCGCCTATTTTGAGGTTTGCATGGGTATCTATGATGCCAGATTTCTTCTGCCTGAAAATCTGATATGGAGGGGCCGAAGAAAAGAAAGGCATCTTTTCTCGTCCAACTTGCCTTATTTGTATTTGCAACATGGCGTATATATGATCGACCACACGGGGCCATGCATGAGCATAAAGTTGCCTCGTTTTTCTTTTTCTGAACACAATATAGATGGAGACGCTCATACGCTCATCCCTATAAATACATACACATATTTTATTTTTATGAGCATCTCATCAAACTGAGACGGCTTATTATTCTGAAATTGATAAAGTCATCATAGACGTTTTCGTAGTCGACAGAAACATCTTCTCCGACATAACGCACATCGTCGAAAGGTTGAAATAAATACAGAAAAATGCGAGTACCAGTGCCAAGTCTAGGACTTGAATTATGATGGACTGAGATACTGCTATCTACCTAACCATCCAATCATACTTCGGTCTGCAGTTGCCCCGTTTTCGTTCGTTGTGTGAGGGTCCGCACAGATAATATCTATAACGATAATGCGAGGTTTCTCCTTGCTGAAAATCCAACCGGGAGGGGCCATACAAAAGAAAGGCCCCTTTTCCGCGCCCAAGTTGTCAATTTGTATTTGCAACATGGCGCATATATGTACGACGATGATTCGTTGGGTGAGTGAGGTCATTGCCCTCGTCGCTGGTTCGTCGCTGTCATGGCGAGTGCGACACACCGGCGATCTCCACCCATGGCGCCAACGCCCGGTATATTTTGAATAACGGCAAATTAACCGCCTGCCCGGCCGGCCTCGGACGCTCCCCTATAAATCACCTCGGCGTCGTGCAGCTACGTACCCAACTCAGCACCACCACCTGCACAGTCTAGAGCGAGGTATAGCAAGGCAGCAAGCTGCAGAGCATAGCATTCGCCGGCGAATATAATCTAGCTAGCTAGCTAGACCGATCGATACCTCTCATGGCGTCCAGCTCGAGCGCGTTGAGGATGCCGGTGGTGACGTGCGCCGTGGTGCTCCTGCTGCTGCTGTCCGCCGTCTCACGCTGCGAGGCCGACCTCCTGCAGGTGGCGGTGGCCGGCCGGAGAATGCTGGCCGGCGGGAGCAATGCCCCCGCCGTCTTCTCGGGGCAGCTGGCAGGGACGGCTGTGTCGAGCAGCGCGCGGCGGTCAGCAGCTGGGAGGGCGGCGGCGGCGATGCCCTACTCTGAGTCGAAGAGGTCCAGCCCCGGCGGCCCGGACCCTCAGCACCATTAATTAAGCTCGCGCTGACGTGCAAGCTCTTGTCAAGGAGCGTGCGTCCGTTAAGGAGGGTGTACGCATGCGCATGGGTGGTAGGTTACTCAAACATGAGTTTTGTACTTCGTGTCTCTCTCAAGCACGCAAGGAAAATAAAATGGTGTACTTGATCTTTCCCGTTTCCCGACTCACTGGTCGATGGAGATACAACGGGAGTGGATTATGATTATCTATATATACAATGCATTCGTCTTTTTTTTTTTTTTGCGCATGAAACACTTGTACTGTATTACTCAACTCATAAGGTTCATACAATCAATCACAGCTAGCTCCAGAACAACTGGAGGCCACGAACGTTTCCAAGTGATGGTTGTGCCTTCCAAACAAGCAAACTTAGCTAAACTATTACTCCCTTCGTTCCTAAATATAATTTTTTTCTAAAGATTTCATTAGTAGACTATATACAAATGTATATAGACATATTTTAGAGTGTAGATTCACTCATTTTGTTCCGTATGTAGACCTTTAATAAATCTCTTAAAAGACTTATATTTAGAAACAGAGGGAGTACTAATCTTGTCATCTTGATTGCGATTTACATGAGTAATACAAGAATCAAGAAAAAACATAAGATATCTAATTATCTTAACGGGCAAGGAGTAGATCGATCTACCCACCTCCTTAGACTGAGCAACTTAACTGCAACAACAGAATCCATCTCAATTTTGATTGGCAGGTCACTCCATTAGTGGAAAACAGATCTTTCGTCTTTAGCATTAATTAGTTTCGGTTGTGTTTTGAACCGGGACTAATGTGATCATTAGTCCCGGTTTCAACGGCTAGGAGCGGCCGGGGGCACGGCTAAGATTAGTCCCGGTTCATTTGTGATCTTTAGTCTCGGTTGGTGTTACAATCGGGACTAAAGAGGTGGTGGCAGGCTGGCGTCAGGCTGGGGCCCGAGCGAACCCATTTCGTCTCGGTTGGTATTACCAACCGGGACTAGAGGTGGACTTTTAGTCCCGATCTGTATCAACAACCGGGACTAAAGATGTCCCTATATAAACCCTTCGTCCAGCCCAAGCTCATCCTCTCTGTTTTCTCCTCTGTGTTTTCCCCATAGCTCGAGCTCTCATCCTCCGTTTTTGCCAACATTTGTCAAGATTTGAGGCACCCCATCCACCCAAGGATTGTAAAAGGTTAGCAACTTCATGTTTTCACCTCTCATTGCTAGTTTAGCTTGTTTCATGCTCTATAAGTATTGTGAGTTATGGATTTTAGTTTGAGAGTAATTATGTGGGAGTTTATTTGATTAATATGCAATCTGAGATTAAATTAACTTCATGTGTAGGTGTGATTTAATTAGTGCCTTCCCATCCCCCGTCCTCACCGCCGTCGATCGCACGCGTTGGCCCACCGCCGGCACCACCTTGGTGAGGCTCATGTTCTTATCCTTATTGTGAAAAAAAAATCTTATTTTATGATTTAGATAGTTGCTTGTATGATTTTCTTATTTGTAGTATGATTGTTTGTTATACGTAGTGCCATGGTTTTGATATCCGTCCCCATCGGCCCTCGTCCGGTTTATGATTCGGATGTGGTATAATATCTTTTATAACTATTTGTTGCATCTCGTCTTTACGAAAATTATGCCCATCAAGTTGATATATATTTTTATCTAGGAGGTATGTGAACCGGAAATTGCAACCGACCCTCTTGTCGAGAAGTTAAATTTAGTTGAAAAAGAAAACGAGTATTTGAAAGAAAAATTGAAAATAATTAAAAAAGGGAAGATGAAATTAGAGTTGTATGTTGCCGATGTTGTCTATGATCACAAGATCAAGATGGGTGCAATGCGCTTGAAGATTAGAAAATATGTCATTAATAAAGAGGCTTGGTATCATTATGTTGTTGGATCAATTATTCCCTTAGTTGCAATTCTAATCGCATTTGTTGTTGCATTTAAATGCTTTAGCTAGATAGTTGTATGTTGTTTTATGAGAATAAGTGTGTATGAACTTTATGTATGAACTTGTATTAATTTGGTCTTTTCAGTGTTGTGTAATAAAGATGAACCGACAATGGATGTACGATGATCGACACTCTCCTCAGTTCATTAATGGCACACATAGTTTTTTGCATGCGGCAGAGGCAAACAAGCGGGATGGTTTATGCGTTGTTCATGTAGTGTGAAAGGACGTGGATGTCGCCTAGAGGGGGGGGGGGTGAATAGGCGCTTTAAAATAATTAAGGTTTAGGCTTGAACAAATGCGGAATAAAACTAACGTTTAATATGTCAAGCACAAAACCTACAAACAACTAGGCTCACCTATGTGCACCAACAACTTATGCTAAGCAAGATAAACAACTAAGTGATAGCAAGATATATTACAATAAACAATATGTCTATCACAAAGTAAAGTGCATAAGTAAAGGGTTCGGGTAAGAGATAACCGAGGCATGGGGAGACGATGATGTATCCCGAAGTTCACACCCTTGCGGATGCTAATCTCCGTTAGAGCGGTGTGGAGGCACAATGCTCCCCAAGATGCCACTAAGGCCACCGTAATCTCCTCGCGCCCTCGCACAATGCAAGATGCCGTGATTCCACTAAGGGACCCTTGAGGGCGGTCACCGAACCCGTACAAATGGCAAACCTTGGGGGCGGTCACCGAACCCGTACACGAGGCAACCCTTGGGGGCGGTTACCGGTACCCGTACAAATTGCTCGGGACAATCTCCACAACCTAATTGGAGACCCCGACGCTTGCCCGGAGCTTCACACCACAATGATTGAGCTCCGAGACACCACCAAGCTTCTAGGACGCCAAAGCATCCACGAAGAACAATATCTAGGGTACTAAGTACCAAAGGTAATAAGCTTCTCAAACTTCACTTCCACGTATCACCGTGGAGAACTCAAACCGATGCAACGAATGCAATGGCAAGAACACACGAAGTGGTCAAGTCCCTCACACTCAAATCCCTCCACAACAACAAAAGCTATGGAGAAATATGAGAGGAAGAACAAGGAGCTCACAAAGAACTCCAAGAGCTAGATCCAAGGGGTTCCCCTCACATAGAGGAGAAAGTGATTGGTGGAGATGTGGATCTAGATCTCCTCTCTCTTTTCCCTCAAGAACAAGCAAGAATCATTGGAGGGATTGAGAGTTATCAAGCTCTAAGAATGTCAACAATGGAGGTAGAACAAGAGCTCAATAGGTAGATAAGGCCAAGGGGGAAGAAGACCCCCTTTATATAGTGGGGGAAGGAATCAGACCGTTACCCCCACTCTCTGCCCGAGCTCCAGCAGTACTACCGCTGGCACTCTAGCGGTACTACCGCTGACTGCAACGGTACTACCGCTGGCACTCCAGCGGTACTACCGTTGGCCCCTCGTAGTGCAAAGGCACTACCACCGCCAAGAAAGTCTTCGCAAAAAGGTCCGTCCACGAACAACCGCTAGGCAGGAGGTACTAAGCTCCTCGAGCGGTACTACCGCTGACCACGGGCGGTACTACCGCCAGCCAGAGGTAATACCGCTAGGGCCAGCGGTAATACCGCCAACTCTAGCGGTACTACCGCTAGGTCCAGCGGTACTACCGCTCGCCACTGAAACAGCCATAACTTTCGCATACGAGCTCCGAATCGAGCAAACCCAAGCTTGTTGGATTCAGGATGACAAGAGCTATCCAAACAGAGACAAGAGCTCCGAATCGAGCAAACCCAAGCTTGTTGGATTAAGACCATGCAGATATGAAAATGCCAATGATATAGAGATGTGAGTCCTCTATGAATGAAGAACCGGCAAAAACTCCAACATCAAAAACATCATAGTAGATGCATATGGGCTCCGTTTTCGATGAACTCGAGCTTTTCACGAAGATGACCATAAGCTCTAAAACTCACAAAGAGAAACACCAAACAAGAACCAAGAAGTATGATGCAAGGATGCAAATGGTTTGAGATCTCAATGAACGATACGATCAAGCTACTCACTTGAGAGCCCCCCTTGATAGTACATCAATCTATCCTAAACAGAAAACCTATCAAGGGCAAACCTATACCTTGCACCTCGTCCTCTTGAGCTAGATGATGATGATCTTGGCTTCCTCAAGATGGACCACCTTTCTTGATTGTGTTGGCTTGATGAAGACTAGTTGATTGCTCCCCCATACTCACTACGGGTGAGCCACTCTTCAGCATATCTTCACAAGTCCATTGCCACCACAACGGACGGCAAGCTTCAAGCATGATATCTTCGTGCTGATCCGCTTGAACTTGCACATCGCAATCTTGATGACGATCACAACTTGACGTCATACTTCATGGGTTGTATGAGATCTTCCCTTTGACGCAAGCCCATGGAAACACACCTAACCCCTACATAGAACTCTCACGAAGACCATGGTTTAGTACACAAACACGTAATGGACAATGCTTACCATACCATGGGATCACTTGATCCCTCTCGGTACATCTTGTACGCTTTGTGTGTTGATCATCTTGATTTACTCTTTGTCTGAGATCTTGATCAACCATGTGTCTCTATGACCATTCTTTGGATAATACCTTCAATACCATCTTGGTCATCATATAAACTCCTTAAACCCAACAGATGAACTTCAAGAAGTGCCTATGGACAAATCCTATAAATGTAACTTAAGGCAACCATTAGTCCATAGGAATTATCATCAATTACCAAAACCACATATGGAGATATATGCTCTAACATAGTGTATGTAAGAATGATAGAAATTACTCTAGCTCAGGAAGTCCTTCACGTCCACGTGTTTACATCCGGCTTCATGTCCGACTATAACTGTTGGACCAAGCACGAAAAAAGGGGTTATAATGAAAGAGAATGAAGAAGAAGTGGATGATGACAATTATCCTAGGTTTTCTGAATACGATGGTACTATGATGGGGAAAGAAGCTGAAGAAGAGGCATCAAATGAGATTGCCGATGATCTTGGTCGGACCATTTCTACTGCAAAGAGAAAGTGCGCAAGTGAAAAGGAGAAGTTAAATTTACAGCGCATGTTTTTGTGAAGATTCCAGAAGGTTCTCACCCTGTTTTAGGAATCTTCTCGGCCATTTTTCCTGTGTGTTTCCTTTATTTCAATTTGTTTTTTCATTTTCAATGCTATTTTTTTCATTCTTCTTTTTTGTTCTCACTTTATTTTTTATTTCAAAAATAATTTCAAATTCATTAAAATAAAAAAATCTGAATACTTTTGAATACATGAATAACATTTCAAAATAGTTATTTTTAGTTCACAAAGTATTTTCAATTTTTTAAATATTTTTAGAATTCAGTTTTTGTATGAAATGACAGTTATTTTTAAAATCCATTATTTTATCAAAAATCATGTTCTTTTAGAAATTAATGAACATTTTTTCAAGTCCATGGATATTTTTCCGAGTCCTTGAATTGGCAAGCATTTTTATATACTAGAGGATAACCCACACTTTGCTGCAGGGCTTGGTTGAAAATTTGGGTTGTTAACATGGGAATGAAAATTTAAAATACATATATTTTATTATATTTGATTATGTATAGTTATAAATACTTAGTAAATATAAGAAGAATAATTGAATAAAAATTATGTACTGATGCATGGTTGAATGTTGTGGAGGTTTGTTTTTTCATGCATGATTGCATGTTGTGGTGGGCCTTATCCCATTCGAAATTGTTCCAGATGACTGTCTTAAGTATATACGTATAAGATTTGAAAACTTATTATTATTTTTATGAATAAAAATGTCTGAAAATAAAACAAAAGCGCCACAAATGTTTTTTCGGGCAATTTGTTTTGGCAATACAAAAACGCTACAGGAAAAGTGGAATAGTGGAGCTCTAGCTATATAGTGTATCGGCCTATTCTCCAGCGATGGCCTTGGTCATTTCTGGGGTCTCCCTGGTGTTTCGTTTGTTTTATTTTTCGTCTTTCATTTTCTTTAGATTCTTTAGAATTTTACAGTTTTCTTATACTTTCTGATTATGTCTTTTTTTGTGTGTGAGTAATTTTTATTTTTATTTTTATGTGAAGTACAGGAACCTCTTCTTAAATCACCTGAATACATATTTATACATTCACAAACATTTATTTGCAGACAAATATTATGAATTATTGAAAAAAACATTTATTGTATATACATATACAAGGAAACGTATATTATGATAGTTAATTTTTGGTTAATTCTTCACAATGTATAATTTCTTCACCATTCAACCTTTTTTATCAATATTATAAAATATTCCAAATTAGTTTTTTTAAATAACTCGTTCGATGAGCGGCCACAAAAACCGACCGAATCCATTAGAGGTAATGTTCCCGGTGGTGCTTAAACTTGTCACTGATGTTCATTTTGGTGTCAGAATTTAAAAAATACGCCGAACTGGTTCTACAACTTGACACAAGCGTTCAAATACAATGGTAATCCTATATGTATGACGTATAACCATACCTGACCAAATGGGTCGGCACGGCAGGGCCTGCCTAGGCACGAATATTAGCCGGGCCGTACCGTGCTGGCCCATGTGCACAGCCTTCCGGCCCAGGCACGGCATGAGAGCTAAACGGGCCGGCCCGTGGGCACGTTAAGCACGATTTTAGGCCTCTTTTAGATAGTTTTTGGGCTGATTTTGGCCTATTGAACTATTTTATAAATATGTAAATAAACAATAAAAAATATAAATGGACTGTGTCGTGCCGGCCCGCGTGCCCAACCTTCAAGCCCAGACACGGCCCCGTTTAAGTCGTGCCCGGCCCATGGTGTGGCATGCCGACGGGCTCGTGGGCCGGTCTATTTAGCCCGGCCCGTTTGACCAGCTATACGTATAACGCGTTTACGTGACAAGGTATTTTGATTAGCATGCACATGTGGCCTGAGAGGCACTTCTAACAAAAGGCTTGCTTTATACTCATATATGTCTCTATGACCAGCGGGTCCACATGCCATGAAAAAATCCTATTAAATTTTGTTGTATAAAGAATTTGAACTAGCTTTCACATGATAACGGACAAGGTGTGCTAACCATCCCTCCAATTAAAATTAGGTGTACAAAGCACATAATCGTCATATATCTATATAACGCATTATACGGTTAGCACACCTTGTCCCGTTTACAAGCTTTGTATCCTAATTTTAATTGGAGGGACGGCTAGCACACCTTGTCCCGTTTACAAGCTTTGTATCCTAATTTTAATTGAAGGGACGGCTAGCACACCTTGTCCGTCATCTTTTGGAAGCTAGTTTGAATCCTCTGTATAACAAATTGTAATTGGGTTTTTTCCATTCTACTGACATGTGGGCCCGCTGAGCATAGAGACATATATAAGGCAAGCCCTTTTTAGAAATGCCTCTCACGTCACATATGCATGCTAATCAAAATACCGTGCTACATCAGCGCGTTATACAGTATTCATATAGGTGTATTTGAACGCTTGTGTCACGTTTTAGAACCAGTTCGACTTTATTTTTTAAGTTCAGATACGAAAAGTTCAGATTTCCCTAATCCATTGACATGGCATGCAATGTTCCGCCGCAGCACCCCCGAATGGAACGAATTTAATCCGATATATTTATTCCACAATTCGGAACAAACAAATAACGAATGCAGACAACAAACTCACGGAACAATCTCGTACAACATCGAGGGACAAAACAAATAGGAGTATATATAGCTAAACAAAAGGAAACAAACAAATAGTTCCCTGAGCAGCGTCGGTCGATTCTAGCTCCATCAATCAATTCTGAACCACCTTATCGTCCGCATGGCCTCTCTCAGTCCTCCTCGAAGCAATTGACGGCGTCGTTTGGATCGATGTCGCTGCAGAGCGGCAGGTCGGCGGGGAGCGCCTCCAGGCTGAGGTTGGCGTCCCTGAGCGCGAACACCACCTCCTCGAACAGCAGCCGGTTGCCGGTGGGCGTGAGGTGCAGGCCGTCCCGGAGGAACGCCGTCTCCCACCCGGGGAACTCCTGCATCCTGGACCAGACGTCGATGGCCCGGAGCCCGCGCTCCGCCGCCACCTCCAGGCACGCCCGCGCGTACCGCCCGGCCGCCTCGTTGGTCCGCTCGGGCAGGCCGGACGCGTCCCCGTTGCGCGGGTGCCCGAGCCGGACCCGGGCGCGCTCGTCGACGGGGGGCGGCGTGATGAGGATGACCGCCGCCGACGGCCAGCGCGCGCGGAGCAGGGCGCAGATGGCGCGCAGGTTGACCCGGTACTCCGGGAGCGGCACGTGCTGGAAGGCGCTGGAGCGGTCGGGGAGGGACGCGTCGTTGGCGCCGAAGAAGACGGTGACCGCGGCGACGGCGGCGGCGGAGGCCGGGATGGCGGAGAAGGCGCGGCCGGCCACCAGGGACGCCCAGCGGGTGTTGTAGCCGCTGTAGCCCCGGAGGACGACGTCGGCGGAGCGGGAGTAGTGGTTGGCCAGGTGCGCGCCCCACCCGCCCTCCCCGAACGACTCCTCCGTGATCGAGTCGCCGAAGAGCACGATCGACGGCCTCATGCTCCTCAACCCCAACGATCCTCGACGAGAGGGGCGTCGATCGTTGGGTTAGTGGACGTACTACTGAAGCTACTCGACTCCTCCGTGATCTCGACTCGCTCCTGCTACTGAAGCTAGCTCGACGTACGAGAGGGGCGTACGTCGATGGTTGGGTCGGCACGGAGGGGCACGTATGTGGGGGTATATATATGGACGAAGCCGGCGGAAGGCGGTTGCATGGGTTGGCCGGCGTACGCACGCACGTTGAGATCCGCCGGTGACCTCACGCCTGACATATAAACGAGTTGGCGTTTTTCAGGCGACATGACATGTCCTGGGTTCAGTGCTACGGGCGAAACGAACAAGATAACATTCTCGATCGTCTTGGTTTGTGGCGACGGTACGTCGTTTCTGTCGTACGGACTAATCGAGTGTGGAAAATCAAACTGCCCTCGTCGATCGCCTGATCGTTTTTGGGTACCGCCTATGTGCAGCTAGAACATTCCTTTCCCCTTGGCGCGCGTACGAGCGGTGATCTTGGTACTACATGGTGCAAATCCACAGCACAAACAAGGGTCTGACTATATCTCATCTAGTAGCATGTATTAAAAAGCTTCAGATTTGTCCTTCCCGCACGGCCCTTATTTGAACGCATTTCATTCTAAAAATTTACACACGCGTGCATTATACCTTCATCCATCTCTGTAAATTTTTCGGAATTTTTGGAAATATAAAAATACTAATTCTCATAAATTTTAACCTCTGCATTTGAAGGCCTCCATGAAACTCGGCCTTAAGAAGCATTTTTCTTGTAGATTTAGGCCCTGTTTAAAACCACTCAGATTATATAATCCGATTTTTATAATTTATGATGTCTCCAAACAGGACAAATTATATTATAGTTTATAAAAACTAGATGACCAGATTATTAAAAACTCATAATCTACTCTACCCCAGCTAAAATCAGATTATGGATTACTAATGACCCATTACCCTTGGAAACTTGGAGATAATTACCTACTGCCACCGCCACCGTCCTTCAAACATGCCCACCTAGATTATTACTTTTGCAGCAAAAAAAAAAAAAAACAGAGGACAGCCATGCCATTGTACAATATAAAACCTGGATTACAGTTTATATAATTTGGTCTCCAAACATGCCCACCTAGATTATTTTTATAAACCAGATTATATAATCTATCTTCATAATTCAGATTATTATAATCTATTGTGATTTCAAATAAGGCCTTAGACATGAAAAAAAAACACTAACAATTAGGATAATAATCTATTGTGATTTCAAATAGGACCTTAGACATGTGTACGATGCGCGTGTGCCTGTTTGAACTCACCTTGCACGCCCCGCCTACGTGCCACAGTGTGCTGCTGGCCGGGCATGCAGTGGCACCTGCGTGGGTGTCACGCCAAGCCCGGTGGTCGTCCAGATACACTGGAGCGTACATATCCTCAGCCAACTCCGCGCGGGGAACTGGGTCGGGTGCATGCAACGGCCCCTGCGAGGTGAAGGCGGGCGTGCGCGTTCACAATGGTCAAGCTCGAACGTATGGGCACCAAACGCCAAACGGACAGCTTAACCCTCCCGGGCATTTTTTTTTTCAATTCCGCCTACCGTTAAACCAATGGCGACCGCAGACAGTAAAAACTGTGGGGTCAATGCATTTTTTAGGAAACTTATGTTTTCTATAATACTTTCTATGTACCATAATACTTATTGTTGGGGAGAACTAATCTAGTTCCCCCAACAAGTATTTAGGAACAGAGGGAGTACTATATAGTAATTATACAGTAAATTTAGGTTGCTACTGTGGGGTCAATTACATGAAATCACCACTGAGCGTGAACTCAACTACTCCCTAAGAGCATATCTAACAAATGCCTTATTTTAGTTGTGGTGGCCAAAACACCGTTTTTTGAGGCACGAAAGGTCAAAAACGGCCCTCCAACATGTGCCCTAAAATAGGGGCAGAGAGGACCGTGCCTAAGGGTGCCCTATCGCTTCATTTTCACCACGCGTGAAGTCAACCGCCATCCTGAAACCTTCCCCGCCATTTCGTCGGACCGTCACCCCTGCCGATTCGACCGGCCGGTGCCGCCCCTCCTTCCAAAAAAGCTCCCGTCGACTCCCTAATCCTCTCCGCCGCCAAATCCCGCCGGAAAATGGGTGCGGGCGCCCCGCCTCCGCGCTGAACCCCGCCATCGCCGCCGGACGTCGCCGCCCTCGATTCGGCCACCAAACGCCGCGACGAAGCCCTCAGCGGCCAGATCCCCGACCCAGCCATACGCCACCGCCCCCGAGTCGGATGCCACTGTTGGGTAACGTTGCATAAATTCAAAAAAATCCTACGCATATTCAGATCTTCCTATGAAGAGACCAGCAACGAGAGAGGGGTGAGTGCATCTTCATACCTTTGAAGATCGCTAAGCGGAAGCGTTGCTAGAACGCGGTTGATGGAGTCGTACTCGTGGCGATTCAGATCGCGATGTGATTCCGATCTAGTGCCGAACCACGGCATCTCCGCGTTCAACACACGTGCAGCCCGGTGACGTCTCTCGCACCTTGATCCAGCAAGGAGGAGGGAGAGGTTGAGGAAGATCTCCGGCAGCACGACGGCGTGGTGTCGATGGAGAGACGAGGTCTCCCGGCAGGGCTTCGCCAAGCACCTGTAGAGAGGAGGAGAAGGAAGAGCAGGGCTGCGCCGAGGGACAGGAAGATTGGTGTCTCCAACAGCCCAAAGTGCCCACTATATATAGGGGGGGAGGGGCTGCGCCCCCTTGAGGGTTTCCCTCTCCTGGGAGGGGCGGCAGCCCTAGATGGGAGGAGGTGCGGCGGCCAGGAGGGGAGGAGGGGTGGCGCACCCTTCTGGTGGGCCTTAGGCCCACCTGCGCTAGGGTTTCCCCCCTCTCCCCTCTTCTTGCGCAATGGGCTGAGTGTGGGGGGCGCACCAGCCCACCTAGGGGCTGGTTCCCTCCAGCACTTGGCCCATCTAGCCTCCCGGGGTGGTGGCCCCCTTTCGGTGGACCCCCGGGGCCACTTCCGGTGGTCCCGGTACGTTACCGGCGACGCCCGAAACAGTTCCGGTGTCCAAAACCATCCGTCCTATATATCAATCTTTACCTCTGGACCATTCCGGAGCTCCTCGTGACGTCCGAGATCTCATCCGGGACTCCGAACAACTTTCGATAACCTCGTATAACAATTCCCTATAACCCTAGCATCATCGAACCTTAAGTGTGTAGACCCTACGGGTTCGGGAGACAGGCAGACATGACCGAGACACCTCTCCGGCCAATAACCATCAGCGGGGTCTGGATACACATGGTGACTCCCACTTGCTCCACGATGATCTCATCGGATGAACCACGATGTCAAGGATTCAATCAATCCCGTATACAATTTCCTTTGTTTGTCGGTATAAAACTTGCCCGAGATTCGATCGTCGGTATACCTATACCTTGTTCAATCTCGTTACCGGTAAGTCTCTTTACTCGTTCTGTAGCACGTCATCGTGTGACTAACTTCTTAGTCACATTGAGCTCATGATGATGTTCTACCAAGTGGGCCCAGAGATACCTCTCCGTCACGCGGAGTGACAAATCCCGATCTCGATTCGTACCAACCCAACAGACACTTTCAAAGGTACCCGTAGTGCACCTTTATAGTCACCCAGTTACGTTGTGACGTTTGATACACCCAAAGCACTCCTACGGTATCCGGGAGTTGCACAATCTCACGGTCGAAGGAAAAGACACTTGACATTAGAAAAGCTTTAGCATACGAACAATACGATCTAGTGCTATGCTTAGGATTAGGTCTTGTCCATCACATCATTCTCCCAATGATGTGATCCCGTTATCAATGACATCTAATGCCCATGATCAGGAAACCATCATCATCCATTGATCAACGAGCTAGCCAACTAGAGGCTTGCTAGGGACACATTGTGATCTATTTATTCACACATGTATTACTGTTTCCTGTTAATACAATTATAGCATGAACAATAGACGATTATCATGAACAAGGAAATATGATAATAATCATTTTATTATTGCCTCTAGGGCATATTTCCAACACGCCCAGCCTCCTAGACCTTTCCACGACGGTCCTCCGCCGCCGCGGTGCTGCCCAGTCATCGTCGAGCCCCGCCATGCTGCTCCCCCATGGCGGAGTTGCTTGTCCGCCAACGATTGCTGCCCGCCGACACCGCCCCGATGCTCCTCGGCCCCGACAAGCGCTGCTGCCGACCCGCTCGAAAGTCCAAGGTGAGAACATTTTCAATTTCTTGATGATGCAAATTGTGTCGTGTGAACTAGTAGAAGTAGATAGTAATTTTTTGTTTGTGTTTTTCGATGGTGTTCGATTACACCACGTCCGATGAGGAGATGGACATGGACAAGGACGAGGATATTGCGATGCCCTTTATGATATACAAGAACAAGAAGCCAAAGCACGACGGTTCAGTGATGACTGATGGGGCGAGAGTACATTCGAAGGCAGAGGGCCGAAGCACATGCCAACCTCATGAACAACTACTTGATGAACCATTTGATGAACTAGACATATTGTGTTGTAATAAATTAAGTACTACTACCTCCATCCTAAAATTCTTGTCTAAGATTTGTGTAGATATGGATGTACCTAACACTAAAACTTGACTAGATACATCTATATTTAGACAAATCGAAGACAATAATTTTAGGACGAAGGGAGTATTTAATTATTATTTGTTTGAATCGTTTTAGATCATTTATCATATCATTTGTTCGTCATATGTTTGAAATATGTGTAAAAAATGAGTCTTGCGGTTCGACTATGGTGCCCTAAAATAGGGCACCTATTGGAGAAGGCGTGCCCTAAAATAGAACATCTGAAAAAGCAAAAAAGTTTTTCGTGCCTTAAAACACTAAAACAGATGCTCTATAACACTAAAAACTACATATATGATAGGGCATTTGTTAGAGATGCTCTAACAAACGACTACGGGCTCTCCTTGTACATAATATTCAAATGATCAAAATATTCCTTGCCGTCAGTGTGCCTCTTCTTCGGCTGACAAAGCCCACATGTGCATTGGTGCTTCTTTGGGCCCAACTAAAGCGGTGAGTCTGATTGTTGCAAAAAAAAGTAAAAAACAAAATCTAAAAAGGCTTCCATTGTAATTTTCTTTCCGTGGAGTTGTTTTTTTAGTAGTTTCTTACCATGTGTTCTCTCTGTTAGGGAACGTCGCATGGGAAACAAAAATTTTCCTACGCGCACGAAGACCTAGCATGGTGATGTCCATCTACGAGAGGGGATTTCCGATCTACGTACCCTTGTAGATCGCACAGCAGAAGCGTTAGTGAACGCGGTTGATGTAGTGGAACGTCCTCACGTCCCTCGATCCGCCCCGCGTACCGTCCCATGAATCGTCCCGCGATCCGTCCCATGATCTAGTGCCGAACGGACGGCACCTCCGCGTTCAGCACACGTACGGCTCGACGATGATCTCGGCCTTCTTGATCCAGCAAGAGAGACGGAGAGGTAGATGAGTTCTCCGGCACTGTGACGGTGCTCCGGAGGTTGGTGGTGATCTGATCTCGGCAGGGCTCCGCCCGAGCTCCGCAGAAACGCGATCTAGAGGTGAAACCGTGGAGATATGTGGTCGGGCTGCCTTTGAAAAGTTGTCTCAAATCAGCCCTAATAGCTCCATATATATATGAGGAGGGGAGGGGTGGCTTTCCTTGAGGCTCAAGGAGCCCCAAGGGCTGCACCACCAAGGGAGGAGGAGTCCTCCTCCAATCCTAGTCCAACTAGGAATGGAAGGTGGAGTCCTTCTCTCCTTTCCCACCTCCTTTTTTTTCTTTTCTCTTTGATTTTTTATCCTTGGCGCATAGGGCCTTCTTGGGCTGTCCCACCAGCCCACCAAGGGCTGGTGCGCCACCCCAAGGCCTATGGGCTTCCCCGGGGTGGGTTGCCCCCCCCCCCCCCGGTGAACACCCGGAACCCATTCGTCATTCCCGGTACATTCCCGGTAACTCCGAAAACCTTCCGGTAATCAAATGAGGTCATCCTATATATCAATCTTCGTTTTCGGACCATTCCGGAAACCCTCGTGACGTCCGTGATCTCATCTGGGACTCCGAACAACATTCGGTAACCAAACATATAACTCAAATACGCATAAAACAACGTCGAACCTTAAGTGTGCAGACCCTGCGGGCTCGAGAACTATGTAGACATGACCCGAGTGACTCCTCGGTCAATATCCAATAGCGGGACCTGGATGCCCATATTGGATCCCACATATTCTACGAAGATCTTATCGTTTGAATCTCAGTGCCAAGGATTCATATAATCCCGTAAGTCATTCCCTTTGTCCTTCGGTATGTTACTTGCCCGAGATTCGATCGTCAGTATCTGCATACCTATTTCAATCTCGTTTACTGACAAGTCTCTTTACTCGTTCCGTAATACAAGATCCCGCAACTTACACTAAGTCACATTGCTTACAAGGCTTGTGTGTGATGTTGTATTACCGAGTGGGCCCCGAGATACCTCTCCGTCACACGGAGTGACAAATCCCAGTCTCGATCCATACTAACTCAACGAACACCTTCGGAGATACCTGTAGAGCATCTTTATAGTCACCTAGTTACGTTGCGACGTTTGATACACACAAAGCATTTCTCCGGTGTCAGTGAGTTATATGATCTCATGGTCATAGGAACAAATACTTGACACCCAGAAAACAGTAGCAACAAAATGACACGATCAACATGCTACGTCTATTAGTTTGGGTCTAGTCCATCACATGATTCTCCTAATGATGTGATCCCGTTATCAAGTAACACTTGCCTATGGCCAGGAAACCTTGACCATCTTTGATCAACGAGCTAGTCAACTAGAGGCTTACTAGGGACACTGTTTTGTCTATGTATCCACACAAGTATTGTGTTTCCAATCAATACAATTATAGCATGGATAATAATCAATTATCATGAACAAAGAAATATAATAATAACTAATTTATTATTGCCTCTAGGGCATATTTCCAACAGTCTCCCACTTGCACTAGAGCCAATAATCTAGTTCACATCACCATGTGATTTCAACGAATCCAACACCCATATAGTTCTGGGGTCTGATCACGTCTTGCTCGTGAGAGAGGTTTTAGTCAACGGTTCTGAAACTCTCAGATCCGTGCGTTCTTTACAAATCTTTATGTCATCTTATAGATGCTGCTACTACGTGCTATTCAGAAATGCTCCAAATATCTACTCTACTATACGAATCCGTTTCACAACTCATAATTATTCGGATTAGTGTCAAAGCTTGCATCGACGTAACCCTTTACGACGAACTCTTTAACCACCTCCATAATCGAGAAAAATTCATTAGTCTATTTAGTCACTAAGGATAACTTTGACCGCTGATCAGTGATTCAATCCTGGATCACTCTGTGTACCTCTTAACAGACTTGCTGTAAGGCACACATCAGGTGCGGTACTCAGCATGGCATACTTTAGAGTCTACGGCTAAGGCATAGAAGATGACCTTCGTCTATTCTCTTTATTCTGTCGTGGTCGGGTTTTGAATCTTACTCAAATTCACACCTTACAACACAGTCAAGAACTCCTTCTTTGCTGATCTATTTCGAATTCCTTCAAAAACTTGTCAAGGCATGCATCTTGTTGAAACTTCTATTAAGCGTTTTGATCTATCTCCATAGATCTTGATGCTCAACGTTCAAGTAGCTCAATCCAGGTATTCCTTTGAAAAACTCCTTTCAAACAACCTTTTATGCTTCACAGAAATTTCTACATTACTTCTGATCATCAATATGTCAACCACATATACTTATCAGAAATTCTATAGTGCTCCCACTCACTTCTTTGGAAATACAAGTTTCTCATAAACCTTGTACAAACCCAAAATCTTTGATCATCTCATCAAAGTGTATATTCCAACTCCGAGATGCTTGCACCAGTCCAATGAAGGATTGCTGGAGCTTGCATACTTGTTAGTATCTTTAGGATCGACAAAACCTTCTGGTTGTATCACATACAATGTTTGCTCAAGGAAACCGTCGAGGAAACAATGTTTTGACATCCTATGTGCAATATTTCACAAATAATGCAACAACTACTAACATAATTCTAACAGACTTTTAGCATCGCTACGAGTGAGAAAGTCTCACCATAGCCAACTATTTGATCTTGTCAGAAACATCTTTGCGACAAGTCGAGCTTTTCTTAATAGTGACTTATCACCATCGTCGTCTGTCTTCCTTTTAAAGATCCATCTTTACTCAATAGTCCTATGACCATCAAGTAGTTCTTCCAAAGTCTACACTTTGTTTTCATACATGGATCCTCTCTCGGATTTCATGGCCTCCAGCCATTTGTCGGAATCCGGGCCCACCATTGCTTTCTCCATAACTCGTAGGTTCACTGTTGCTCAACAACATGACCTCCAAGACAGGGTTACCATACTACTCTGCAGTAGTACGCGACCTTGTCAACCTACGAGGCTTGTAGTAACTTGATCCGATGCTCGATGATCACCATCATCAGCTTTCACTTCAATTGGTGTAGGCGCCACAGGAACAACTTCCTGCGCCCTGCTACACACTAGTTGAAGTGATGGTTCAATAACCTCATCAAGTTCTACCACCCTCCCACTCAATTCTTTCGAGAGAAACCTTTCCTCGAGAAAGGATCCGTTTCTAGAAACAGACACTTTGCTTTCGGATATGAGATAGGAGATGTACCCAACTGTTTTGGATATCCTATGAAGATGCATTTATCCGCTTTGGGTTCAAGCTTATCAGACTGAAACTTTTCCACAAAAGTGTCGAAGCCCCAAACTTTCAAGAAACGACAGCTTAGATTTCTCTAAACCTCAGTCTATACTGTGTCATCTCAATGGAAATACGCGGTGCCCTATTTAAAGTGAATGCGGTTGTCTCTAATGCATAACCCATAAACGATAGTGTAATTCGATAAGAGACATCATAGCATGCACCATACCAAATAGTGCATGGCTATGACGTTCAGACACATCATCACACTATGATGTTCCAGGTGGCATGAACTGCGAAACAATTTCCACATTGTCTTAACTGCGTACCAAAACTCGTAACTCAGATATTCATTTCTATGATCATATCGTAGACAGTTTATCCTCTTGTTACGACGAACTTCACTCCTGAAACAGAATTGAACCTTTCAATATTTTAGACTTGTGATTCATTAAGTAAATACTCTTGTATCTGCTCAAATTGTCATTGAAGTAAGAACATAATGATATCCACTGCGTGCCTCAGCACCCATTGGACTGCATACATCAAAATGTATCACTTCCAACAAGTTACTATCTTGTTTCATCTCAATGAAAACAAGGCCTTGCTCATGTGGTATGATTTGCATGTCACTAGTGATTCAAAATCAAGTGAGTATAAAGATCCATCAGCATGGAGCCTCTTCATGCAATTTATACCAACATGACTCAAGCGGCAGTGCCACAAGTAAGTGGTACTATCATCATTACCTCGTATCTTTTGGCACCAATATCATGAACATGTGTAACACTACGATCGAGATTCAATAAACAATTGCAGGTGATTATTCAAGCAAATAGAGTAACCATTAATCTCTTTAAATGAATAATCGTATTGCAATAAACACGATCCAATCATGTTCATGCTTAACGCAAGCACCAAATAACAATTATTTAGGTTTAACACCAATCCGGATGGTAGAGGGAGCGTGCGACGTTTGATCATATCAACCTTGGAAACACTTCCAACACGTATCGTCACCTTGCCTTTAGCTAGTCTCCGTTTATGCCGTAGCTTTCATTTCGTGTTACTAATCACTTAGCAACCGAACCGGTATCCAATACCCTCGTGCTACTAGGAGTACTAGTAAAGTACACATCAACATCATGTATATCAAATATACTTCTTTCGACTTTTGCCAGCCTTCTTATCTACCAAGTATCTAGAGTTGCTCTGCCTCAGTGACTGTTCCCCTCATGTCACGCCCAAGATGCGACCCTATCCTCAATTTGGCACGAAGGCCTCGTCAGGGATAGAAGCGCATCTCGTCGTGTCGCAAGAATGGATATCGTTACAAGTACCTGTACTGAAAAGAAGAGGTATATAATAGAATTGGCTTACACTCGCCACAAGCTACATCAGAGTCACATCAGTACATTACATAATCATCAAGAGTAAGAGCAGGGTCCGACTACGGACGAAATCAAACGAGAAAAATAGAACGACGTCCATCCTTGCTATCCCAGGCTGCCGGCCTGGAACCCATCCTAGATCGATGAAGAAGAAGAAGAAGAAGCAACTCCAAATGTACAATCAACGCGCTCGCGTCAAGTAACCTTTACCTGTACCTGCAACTGGTGTTGTAGTAATCTGTGAGCCACAGGGGACTCAGCAATATCATTTCCAAAGGTATCAAGACTAGAAAAGCTTAATGGGTGAGGTATGGTTAAGTGGTGAGGTTGCAGCAACGGCTAAGCATTTTTATGGTGGCTAACTTACGAGTACCAGAAATAAGAGGGGGAAGATCTACGCATAGCGGACGTGAACTACTGATGATCAAATGAATGATCCTGAACACCTACCTACGTCAGACATAACCCCACTGTGTCCTCGATCGGAGAAGGAACTCACGAAAGAGACAGTCACGGTTACGCACACAGTTGGCATATTTTAATTAATTAACTTCAAGTTATCTAGAACCAGTGTTAAACAAAGTTTTCACGTTGCCACATAACCGCGGGCACGGCTTTCCGAAAGATTTAACCCTGCAGGGGTGCTCCAACTAGTCCATCACAAATTACCACAAGCCGCATAGAAATCCTCAATCATGAAGCTCGCGATCTCGTCGGATTCCCTAGTGGAAAACCTCAACTCTGAGATTACCCAAAGCATCACCGGAATCCCGATGCACAACATATCTCGTCAAAGGTAAAACTAATCCAGCAAGGCCGCCCGACGTGTCGACGATCCCGATAGGAGTCGCATACCTCGTTCTCAGGACACGGAGGATGAGCTAGACGTCGGGATCGCTAAACCTCCGGGTGACCAGAGGGGCGCCGGACATCGCTCAGGTGGGGCCAACACTCATGAGGAGCACTGGCCCGGGGGTTGATTAAATTATCCTCGGGGTCCGGAAAGTCCCTATGCAATTTTTATTAGGTCTTTAGGCAAATGTAGTACCAAAGTTGGGCCTTGCCAGACCAGCTTTAATCTAAAAACGAATTATCAAGGGGGTCCCCATAACAACCCCGATCGTGTTAGGAGCGCTCATTTATGGAACATAACACCGGTAGCCGAAAACTAAGGGGGCAAAGGTGGAACAAAACACCAGGCTAGAAAGGCCGAGCCTTCCACCTTTTACCAAGTATATAGGTGCATTAAATTAAATAGCATTTAAATATGGTGATATAACAAGAAACCATGTTTTTACATGGAAGCATCTGCACCTGCAACTAGCAACGCTAACACAGGGTAAAGCAAGCGGTAACATAGCCAATCAGTGGTTTGCTAGGTTGAACAGGTTGAAGGTAATCATGGCATTGTTGAGAGGCTGATATTTAACAGGTGGTAGGCAACGAGACATAAGCGGTAGCATCAAAATAACTAGCATGACAATGATAGTAATGGTATCTGGGGAAATGATCATCTTGCCTGAGATCCCGCTTGGAAGAAGAATGCCTCCGTGAAGCAGACGAACCGACGTTGTCGAACGGGTCCTCACAATCCGGCACGCTGCGGAACTCTATCGAGACGAAGCAAACCGGAAACTCAAATCACCACACGGAATTCACCACACGATGCACAACACAAATGATGCATGAGAAGCTGAATAAATTCAAGTCACGGCATGACAATTCACACAATCAAACACTACACATTAAGTGAAGTTCAATATGCAACGAGTTGCATATTGACGAAACTCCACGTTAATTATTTAGTTCTATCCTGGTTATTTACACGGCAATATTATTGTTTTAAAACATGCAAGAGGTGAAGCGTAAATTAAACTACCTATCTGGACATTTTAAATGAGGTCGGAAATGACATATAGCACCTCCGAAACGACCTCACATGTTAATTTACAATTCTGTCCAGATCTGAACTAATGCATTTAATTGGTTGTTAAACAGCAAAACAAATAGGTTCACGTGATTCTACGCGTCAAGGCAAGCAATCTATACATAAAGCACATCTCTAACGGAGCTACGGATCAAAAGTTACAAGCATCGCAAGATATGATGGCATGAATGCAATATGTGTGCAACGACGGTCACGAGCACTTCAAAACATACAAACAGCAAGAGAAAATGAAACTACACAAGATTCTAAGCAAGTTTCATGTAGGACAAGATCAACTCGGAGCTACGGTTCAAAAACTACGAGCAAAACAAGAATTCTCTACAATCTGTCAAAATCAGCCACATAGCATCTTCTACGCCTCACAACTTCGGCTACGCAACTCCGATAAACTCAAGCAAGGCATGGCACGAAAGAGGGCAAGAAGCATTACTACAAACAACTAACAACAACTAGCATGGCAGCAAGGAACACTAGGAAAAGAAGTCACAAAATGGCTTCCCACACACTGTTTCAGACTTAGTGAAAATTACACCTCATGAAAGTGCAGTTTTCGATCTGAAGCTATATTGACAGCAGCAAAATCTATAGCTACAGGGCTCCAAATGGCATGAAACTTCACAGCATGCTAGAGAAACACAAGGGGTACAACTAACTCCATTGGACCAACCTCAAAAGAGCTACAGATCGCAAGCTAGAAGCAAAACAAAACAGCAACAAAATAATAACAGACTCCAGACTTAGAAATATTTCAGCTCCTCTAAAACAGCACTATTTCTAGCAACTTGAGGGCAAGCAAACTACACCTAAACATACATTTCTATTGCAACTAAAAAAATCAGGGGCTAGTCTAAACGCCCAAGATCAACTCCCTAGTTGACAACTCCGTCAAACGACGCACGGAATAAATCCTACGAATTAAACAAAAGGGCATCACGGCAAAATATCACGCGAACTAACTTCCTCAAAAGCTAAAACTAATTGCACAGAAAAATCCATGGGATTTTTTACCCCGAAAACATATAAAATATGTGGGGTTTGCAACACAAAATAACGCCACATAAAAGATGCGAGACAATTATCTAAACGTGAAAAATAAACTAGTGGCAAACCACTACGCGCAAAAATACCAACGACCGATCTAAAATACATGGAAAATAGTTCCCTAGAGCATGAACATTTCTACTACGGAGTTCGGGCAACCCGGACTCGCACGGGAAAAATAACTACGGGCAAAACAATATAAACAGCACGCATATTTAGGCATTCGGCACGCAAAACTACATCAAACAACTATGCAAGTTAAATATTCGGATACTACGCGAAATTCTACATCAAATACATATGCTACACGTCGCGAACCGCTACACGGTTTAGAAGTTACGGACGTTAACTATATGCCTATTTTCTGGAATATAAATAATTCCGAAAAAAAACAACCTAAAAATACTAACGGGCCGGGGGGAGCTGCTCACCTCGCAGGCCTTGGCCTGGCTCGAAGGAGAGGCTGGGCCGCGGGGCCTGTTGGTGCTGGGCCGCGCAGGAGGAGCTGCTGCTACTAGGCCGAGGGGAGGGAATCGGCCCAGGCGAGGCGGGAGGCCGGCCCATGCGAGGCGCTCGGGAGCGGGCGACGCGGGCGGCTGGCGCTGCTGCTCGTCTCGTCCCGTGCAGGATCCCCTGGCGGCGGCGGCGGCCGGCGAAGCATGTCAGCGGAGAGGCGCCGGAGGCGGCTGGGAGGCGACGGCCGAGCGGATCCGGGGCCACCACGCCCATTCCCGCCGGTGGGAGCCCGAGCCGGGGGCCGGTGGAGGGGATCGCCGGCGGCTGGAGGCAGACGACGACGCGAGCTTCTGCGGGCCGGATGCGGCGGCCGACGGCGGCTCCTACCCCAGTGGTTCCGGAGGCGTCCCGGACACCGACGGGAGGCGGCGCGACGGAGTTGCTGCGCTAGCACGGCGGCGGCGGCTCGGGAGGAGAGCAGGGGGCAGATCGGGCGGCGGCGGCGTTTCGGGCCCGGCGGGCCTCGCGTGGGCTCGCGGGCCCGGCGGCGCGAGGAGGAGGCTGGAGGTGGGGCTGCGCGGTTAGGGTTAGGAGTAGGTTTTGCACGGATTTCGAGGTGGAGGAGGGTGTGGCTCTCTAATTAATGGCATGGGGCTATAGATAGACAAACGGGGGGGCTCAGTTAACCGGAAACGCGCTCCGGATCCAATCACGGGGTCGGATTCGGACGATTTCGAACGCGGGAACGGGTACGTGGCCGTGTAGGGTGGTTATCCGGGGACGAGAGGGAGAACGGGCGGCACGGCAACAATTTTTAAAACACCGATGACCGTCCGATGGTAGACCGAATACGGTGCCGCTACGGTCGACGTTCGGGTACCAGACGGACTCCGGTTGCGACAAAATTCGTCAGGCGGCCTGGATATATATAAATAATACCGCACGACAAATCTCAACCCGATCAGAGGAAGTTTTACGCTCACTTTAAAAACAGGGTTTCGACGGTGCCGCGGGCGCGTGCGAGTGCGGTCGGGCTCAGAACGGACGACGACGCGAACCGGCAACTAACAACGGATGCAAGTTTTGAAAACTGGCGGTAACGGAGATGCCGATGCGATATAGATGATGCGCATGATGCGATGATGATGCGACAAATAAAATAAATCACACGACGAGAACGGAAAGGAAAGGGAATCTTCTGGAACGTCGGCATCGGGCTGTCACAACTCTCCTACACTACAAGAGGATCTCGCCCCGAGATCCAAGAATGAAAGGGGGAAGAGGATGAGGAAGAACAAGAGGTAAAAACTTAGTCGCTTCTTTGACAAACGAGTGAAACCAATGATCCTTGAAGGTTGCAAGGAGATGATGAATGACATGAGAAAGAAGCAAGAATTCACGGAAAATTTCGGCAGCACTTCGGTAGGAAAATGGGACAAAAAAATTCGGAAAGGTGGAAGAAATAGACAATATTCACAACAAACAAGTAAATAGAGCAAGGGAACACCATGATCTTGATAGAATAACAAGATTGACCCAAAAGAGCAATATCACAATGCCTCCGAAACAATAGAATAGGAACTAGCTCATACGGAAAAAGAGAATGAAGAAAGAATGACAACTACTAACTCCAATGAACTTGGCAAGCATCCTTGCAAGAAGAATTGGATGGAGTTGTTGGAAAACAACAACGAAAGAACAATATAGTAGTGGGCTTACGAAAAATCCTCTCAACAAATATGAGGTGACCACCAACCACTAAAAGAAACAAGGATAGATTGGGAGCAACAAGAATCAAAACTTCTTACACCAAGAGGATACATTGAGAACTCGGATTAATGACAAGCACCAAGATAGCACAATCCCTAGGAAAAGCTTTAGGTGAAATCCAAACCAAAATAGCTCAATGAAGAAATCATGGGTTGAAAATATCTCATGATCGTAGAATTGATGGATTTAATTATCTCATAATTGAGAGGAAAACTCTTCGAGGCTCCTACACTAACAAGAATGCTATAATACCACCTCAAAGATAACGGAAGACCAAATGCACTAAAACGGAAGAGAAAGAATACTTGAGGTTCTCCAACAAGAATCTTGAAGAACACATGAGAAAAGAATTGAAACCATGAGCCACTCCGGAAGAAAGATTGAAATCACTTGATGAAGTAAGAATAAGAATTATGTTATGCTCATCCTTCATCAAGTTTAATTGATGACAAGCAACGGATTTAGCATACCACTTATTCTTCTTGAAATGATCTTGAAGAGACAGAGAGATAAGCACCACTTGAAGCATAATTGAAGGAAGCACCGGTTAGAATTCACAATTGAATGGGAACGCCACGAATTAATGGAGAAACATGAGAATGAAGAGCTCATGAGCCACCTGAGAGAAAAACTTGAACAAAGCCCGGAATAACCGAGAGACGAACGAAGAGACAACAATGGAGAAGAATTGAGGATGAAAGCTGAAAGATGAGAACGAAGAATCTTCTGAAATGATGGCCTTCGGAGGATCGAGAAAGAAAACAACTCAGAAATGCACCGGATAGCAAGAAACAGATTCTCATGAATGGAAACAATTCAAGATGATGGCACAGAGCTGAAATGACAACTCTCCAAGAGAATGAACCAACATTGAGAGAAACACTCCTTCGAATTTGCAAGCTGAGAATAATGACGAGGAACAACACCAAGAATAGCTAAGACACTCCGGAATAAAGAAGAAAGAAAGGTTTGAGCCAAATATGAGAATTAATTCTAATTGATCCTGACGAAGGCATATGACTGATGAAAATCATACTTACGTCATAGTTGAAAAGAATTAAAGATCTCCGGAAGGATTACAAGAGCTAGGAAATATCCTGGGAAAGAACATGTGGGTCATGGGCCCACTCAAGAAACCACCGTTAGAAAAGATTACTTAGAAGAGAGATATTGCAACGGTATGAAGAGAACTAGATGAGGTTGAGAACCTCGAAATACTTAAAAGAACTGAGAACAAGAATTCTGAGATAACTTCAACACTCCGGATAGAATAGAGAGAAACGACAACAAGAAGATAGGCTGATAAAAATTTCCAACATAGGAAAGAATTACAAGGATGAAAAGGATATGATGACACGGACAACTGAATTAAATTCACCGGTAACGAAGACAAGAATGAACAAAGATGAACATGAAGCTCCTGAGAACCTTCACCATGAATCAACCGCTACGAAAGGAAGACGAGATAGCGGAAGCATCACTGAAATGAAATGCAGTTGGATGAACTCCAACCACTGAAGAAAAAGGGAGGGAGGGCGGGGAAAAACAAAGACGACTTGGGGCAGAAGAGACGGACTCCATATGAAAAGAGAGCGATCTTGCAAAAAAATTGGAGAGGATTGAATCCACTTAGAGAGAAACACACCGGTTGAAAAGACTTGACATAACAACTCCGGTTGACAAAATTGATAAGACAATTGATTAAGCAAAAGGATTAGCACTCTCATATGAATATGAGAACACTGCTTAGAGAAGATCTGAAATCACCACTTGACATCGAAGCAACTGAATTATCATATTTCAACAAAACAAAGGGTGTGGATTGCAATTAGCCAGAACAAACTCATGAGAAAGATTTCGTCCGATATTTTCGTGGACAGCATCGGACGGGCCCGATTTTACAGTGGTCATCAAGTGCAAGGCAGTGCACCCGACATACGAAGCGTCCCCGAGTCGTAGCAAGCTACAAGGACTCTTTAAGACACAACGTGTACCGCTGTAAGTCGACCGTGAACAAACGAATCCACTAGATGTCGAACCCCAGCCTAACATCATGCATTTGTTAGAAGATTGTCCTATAAGCAACTACTTGAATTCCCACCTATGAATTCCCGAAATATCTGGTCATGCAATCTGGTACACGGATACAAGGAGTAATATCACACAACTCCTATACTAACCCGTCACTTGTATCACATCCATCAACACACGACCAGAATCTCAGACCTTCATCTACAACAGACCCTCGTGATCGCAACGATACAAAGTATGGCAGTACTCCCGAACAATCTGCACCAGTACTGGGGACATCGGGGTTATCTAGCCACTACTAGTATTGAAGCAATTACGAACATCCTTCGTCCTGAGAAACTAAGAAATCTGAATGATAACGATGTGCTCAAGAATCCCCTAGAGCTCAACTCCACGGAAGAAAATCAAGTCAGACAGGAGGCACCAAGACAGAACTCCGTCACATCGGCATCATATAGATTCCAAAAATATCCGCGTGATCCTAAAAAATTTTGAGTGAGAAGAGGAGTAGAATAAATTATTACGTCAAGATTCCTCACCAGAGCATAGAAGAGGAGAAAAAAGAATCCTACTCTCCGATATATAACTAGACTCAAATAGTTTTCCACTAGACTCGACTCGGCCAAGTTCGATCAATCAAGGGGGCTCCTAGGTCGGTACGGCTCTGATACCAACTTGTCACGCCCAAGATGCGACCCTATCCTCAATTTGGCACGAAGGCCTCGTCAGGGATAGAAGCGCATCTCGTCGTGTCGCAAGAATGGATATCGTTACAAGTACCTGTACTGAAAAGAAGAGGTATATAATAGAATTGGCTTACACTCGCGACAAGCTACATCAGAGTCACATCAGTACATTACATAATCATCAAGAGTAAGAGCAGGGTCCGACTACAGACGAAAACAAACAAGAAAAATAGAACGACGTCCATCCTTGCTATCCCAGGCTGCCGACGTGGAACCCATCCTAGATCGATGAAGAAGAAGAAGAAGAAGCAACTCCAAATGTACAATCAACGCGCTCGCGTCAAGTAACCTTTACCTGTACCTGCAACTGGTGTTGTAGTAATCTATGAGCCACAGGGGACTCAGCAATCTCATTTCCAAAGGTATCAAGACTAGCAAAGCTTAATGGGTGAGGTATGGTTAAGTGGTGAGGTTGCAGCAGCGGCTAAGCATTTTTATGGTGGCTAACTTACGAGTACCAGAAATAAGAGGGGGAAGATCTACGCATAGCGGACGTGAACTACTGATGATCAAATGAATGATCCTGAACACCTACCTACGTCAGACATAACCCCACCGTGTCCTCGATCGGAGAAGGAACTCACGAAAGAGACAGTCACGGTTACGCACACAGTTGGCATATTTTAATTAATTAACTTCAAGTTATCTAGAACCAGTGTTAAACAAAGTTTCCACGTTGCCACATAACCGTGGGCACGGCTTTCCGAAAGATTTAACCCTGGAGGGGTGCTCCAACTAGTCCATCACAAATTACCACAAGCCGCATAGAAATCCTCAATCACGAAGCTCGCGATCTCGTCGGATTCCCTAGTGGAAAACCTCAACTCTGAGATTACCCAAAGCATCACCGGAATCTCGATGCACAAGATATCTCGTTGAAGGTAAAACTAATCCAGCAAGGCCGCCCGACGTGTCGACGATCCCGATAGAAGTCGCGTACCTCGTTCTCAGGACACGGAGGATGAGCTAGACGTCGGGATCGCTAAACCTCCGGGTGACCAGAGGGGCGCCGTACATCGCTCAGGTGGGGCCAACACTCATGAGGAGCACTGGCCCGGGGGTTGATTAAATTATCCTCGGGGTCCGGAAAGTCTCTATGCCATTTTTATTAGGTCTTTAGGCAAATGTAGTACCAAAGTTGGGCCTTGCCAGACCAGCTTTAATCTAAAAACGAATTATCAAGGGGGTCCCCATAACAACCCCGATCGTGTTAGGAGCGCTCATTTATGGAACATAACACCGGTAGCCGAAAACTAAGG